>NC_053445.1:12691562-12797703 GCF_007990345.1 Gossypium hirsutum | reverse complement strand
TGCTAAGTGCTGATTCCCACGATTTCATTGGTGGTGCTCAGTGCGATATCCACCGTATCTTTGAAATGAAAAGGGGGTTGCTATGTGCTGATTCCCCCGAGGGGTTGCTAAGTGCTGATTCCCCGATTCATTGGTGATGCTAAGTGCGATATCCACCGTATCTTTGAAATGAAAAAGGGGGTTGCTATGTGCTGATTCCCCCGAGGGTTGCTAAGTGCTGATTCCCCGATTCAGTGGAGGTGCTAAGTGCGGGATCCACCGATAACGGTTAACATTCGAGTGTTCAACGAAAAAGTGTGGAAGGTGAATATTTCCATATGGTGGAAAATTTTATGGGGTAAATATTGAGTTGAATACTAAATCGACCCCATGTATGAGATGGGAGAAAATATCAAAAACGCAAAAGGAACGATTTAATTATAAACTGTGTTGAACAACAACAATTGGGTAACGTTGAAAAAATCACCATAAATGGTGGAAAATGAATGGGAAGCTGAATAATATATGAAATTGAAGTTGAATGTATCTATTCTCATATGAAAGAAATAGAATAAGCAAAAGAGTTGTATTTTGGAGATATTGAATTTACTGAAACAGGCTGGATTGATTTCGAGATCCCTGTTCTAACTTTGGAAATTACCAAAACTTATACAAAATAATTATAGCATGAAAATTATATCCCTGGAATCCTTATTGAGTCTATTTTTATTAAAACAAGCGAAACCATTTTTCAATTTTTTTTACAGAGAGTTAAGTGAATTTTAGTGAGGAGGGTCAGAACGTGGGCAGTGAACAGGGGAAGGTTTAATGAATAAACTGTACTAATTGCTGGGTCAAAATTCTGAAATTTTTTATGGTGAAATGGTATATGAGTCTAGTTTCAGGGAAATTTAGGGAACTCAATTTGGAGCCTTGTAGCTCTAAATAAAATAAATTAGCGACTATGACGCAGAAAAACAGCTTGCTGGAATTGCCTAAACAATAAAGTTATTCATGAATAAGTTTATATTTTGGTGTAGTTATGGGAGTATTACTTATTTATCATGTGTTTACTTACTAAGCTATATGCTTACTCGATTTTATTTTTCTCTTGATTATAGTGACTTCCAACAACTCGGAAATTGGAACGAAGTCAGACAATCATCTACACTATCCTTCACATTTGGGGTATTTATACTAGTGTTCCGAAATTTTATGGCATGTATAGACGACTTATGTAATGTGGGATCATCATGTAAATATATGTTATGGTTCCTTTTAAATGTAGTGTTTATTAATAGTTAAACTGTATGTGTGTTTATACAAATGAAATTGGTTGGTATATTGGAATGTGTTGTAATTTGCAGGAGGTTCAAGCAAAAATAAGTAGGAATGCTGTCGAAATTTTTTTAAAAATTTAGTAATACCTATACTCTGTTCCGGTAAGGAATACGGGGTAAGGGGTGTTACATTTTAGTGGTATCAGAGCTACGGTTTAGTCGGTTCTCGGACCAATAAAATACGTGTGGAAGTCAGTCTATACATGCCATAAAATTATGTGATAGTGTGATGACTTTTGACAATTTAGAATTTTGTTTTATATAGTAAATGGATCCTGATCGAAGTGTGGCAGATGATATTGAAAGTAACGCGCCGGCTCCACGCAAGGGACCACGCAGGAAGAGAATAGACATGAGACACATGGACAGGATAAGGCTCGGGAAGCCTTCTTCCGGATGATGAGTGATTGGTATACAGAATATGTCCGTGTAAATCCGAATGTTCCTCCTCCTCCTCCACCCCTCCTATTCCTCACCGGTCCCCGTAGCTCCACGGAGTGCCGAATTGGTGAGATCAAGTAAGCCACCTATTGATAGAATTCGAAAGCATGGGGCTGAAGATTTCAGGCCAATGTTGATGATGATCCGGAAAAAGCCGAGTTTTGGCTTGAAATACTATTCGGGTATTTGATGAATTATCTTGCACCCCTGAAGAATGTTTGAAATGTGCTGTGTCTTTATTGAAGGATTCGGCATACCGTTGGTGGAAAACATTGATATCGGTGGTTCCAAAAGAAAGAGTTACTTGGACTTCTTTCAGAAGAATTTAGAAAGAAATATGTAAGCCAACGATTTATTGATCAGAAGCGCAAAGAGTTTCTCAAGTTGAACAGGGCCGAATGTCCGTAGCAGAATATGAATGGGAGTTTTCCGGCTTAGTAAATATGCCCAAAATGTGTGCCTACGGAGGCTATTATGTGTAAAAGATTGAAGAGGGGCTAAATGAAGACATCAGATTGCATGTTGGGATTTTAGAGTTAAAAGAATTTGTGGTGTTAGTTGATCGGGCCTGTAAAGCTGAAGAACTGAGTAGAGAAAAAAGAAGGGCAGAGATGGAATCTCGAGATGTAAGGAAGAGGACAATGGGCAGAACATTTCAATCTCATCCGAAGAAGTTTAAAGGGATGGATCCATGACCAACTGGTTCAGTTGGGTATTCACGCAGAGACCGAGGGAGGTCGTATTCTGGACCAACAAGTGTGGGAAATGTAGGAACACCGGCTGAATGTCAACAGTGTGGTAGGTGACATATTGGTGAGTGTTGGGGATTTAAACGAGCTTGTTTCAGGTGTGGTTCCAAGAGCATTATGTAAGAATTGCCCTGAGAGAAGAGAGGAAGAAAATTTGCCAAGAGCTGGATCGGGTGATATTGTTAGTAGAGGGAGACCGCCGAGAAATGTGGGAAGCAAAGTCAGTGGTAAAAAGTGTGATGAAAGATGCAGCTGGAGGATCAAAAATTAGAGCGCCTGCCAGGACTTATGCCATACGTGCTCGAGAGGATGCCTCATCTCCCGATGTGATTACTGGTACATTTTCTCTTCATGATATTGATGTTATTACTTTGATTGATCCCGGCTCTACTCATTCATATGTATGCATGAAATTGGTATCTAGTAAGAAATTGTCTGTTGAAAACACTGAATATGTAGTTAAAGTATCAAATCCTTTAGCAATATGTCTTAGTCGATAGATTGCAGATTGTCCTGATGATTCAGGTCTGTTTCCTGGCTATTTGATGTTGTTACATTTGATGAGTTCGATGTTATTTTGGGATGGATTGGTTGATACTGCATGGTGCCGAGGTGAATTGTAGACAGAAAATTCTTGAATTAAAGTGTGAAAATGGCGAAATTCTCCGGATTGAAACAGAGGAGCCGAATAAGTTGCCTATGGTGATTTCGCACATGTCTGCTCAGAAATACTTGAGAAGGGATGTGAAGTTTATCTTACTTATGTGTTGAATACTGATATAACTGGGTCGAAGCTTGAATCAGTGCCGGTAGTCTGTGAATTTCCAGATGTATTTCCAGAGGAATTGCCTGGGTTACCTCCGATTAGAGAAGTCGAGTTTTCTATTGATCTGTTACCTGGTACTGCACCGATTTCTATTGCACCATATCGAATGGCTCCGACTGAGTTGAAGGAATTAAAAGCTCATTTACAAGAGTTGACAGATAAAGGATTTGTGAGACCGAGTTTTTCTCCTTGGGGTGCTCCTGTGTTATTTGTGAAAAAGAAGGACAGCTCTATGAGACTTTGTATTGACTATCGTCAGCTCAATAAGGTGACCATAAAGAACAAGTATCCTTTGCCGAGAATTGATTATTTGTTTGATCAATTAAAAGGGGCAATAGTGTTCTCCAAGATCGATCTGAGGTCTGGTTACTATCAGTTAAGAGTTAAAGAGTCTGATGTGCCGAAAACTGCCTTTAGAACGAGGTATGGACACTATGAATTTCTGGTAATGCCTTTTGGGTTGACTAATGCTCCAGCTATTTTTATGGACTTGATGAACCGAATTTTTCGGCTGTACTTAGACAAGTTCGTGGTGGTGTTCATAGATGATATTTTAATCTATTCTCGGGATGAATCAGAACATGCAGAACATTTGAGAACTGTGTTGCAGATTCTGAGAGAAAAGAAATTGTATGCTAAATTCAGCAAAAGTGAGTTTTGGCTTCGTGAGGTTGGATTCTTGGGACATATAGTTTCAAGTGAAGGTATTCGGGTTGATCCAAGCAAAATTTCAGCAATTGTTGATTGGGAGCCACCAAAGAATGTGACTGAAGTTAGAAGCTTTCTGGGCTTAGCTAGGTATTACAGACGGTTTGTCAAGGGATTCTCGATGATTGCTTCTCCTATGACTAAGTTACTGCAGAAGAATGTCAAGTTTGAATGGACCGATAAATATCAACAGAGTTTTGAAAAGTTGAAGGCATTATTGACTGAGGCGCCAGTGTTGGTGCAACCTGAGTCCGGGAAGGAGTTTGTAATTTACAGTGATGCATCGTTGAATGGCCTTGGGTGTATGTTAATGCAAGAGGGCAAAGTAATAGCTTATGCTTCGAGACAGTTGAAACCGCATGAGAAGAATTATCCGACGCATGATTTAGAATTGGCTGCCATTGTTTTTGCTTTAAAAATTTGGCGTCATTATTTGTATGGTGAAAAGTGCCGAATCTTCACTGATCATAAGAGTTTGAAATATTTGATGAGTCAAAAAGACTTGAATTTGCGGCAACGAAGATGGCTCGAGCTAATCAAAGACTATGAGCTAGTGATTGATTATCACCCCGGGAAAGCTAATGTGGTTGCTGATGCCTTGAGCAGAAAATCTTTATTTGCTTTGAGAGCTATGGGTACGATGTTAACTTTATCTGATGATGGCTCAATGTTGGTTGAATTGAGAGCTAGACCGTTATTTCTTCAGCAAATTCGGGAATCTCAAAAGAATGACTGTAAATTACAAGCCAAGAGAGCTCAGTGTGAAGCAGGTGTTGACTCAGATTTTCAAATTGGTTCAGATGATTGCCTGATGTTCAGGGACAGAATATGTGTACCGAGAAATGATGAGCTAATTCGGACTATTTTAGGTGAGGCACACAGTGGTGATTTATCAGTCCATCCGGGTAGTGTGAAAATGTACAATGATTTGAAGAAGTTGTATTGGTGGCCGGGCATGAAAAATGATATCTCAGAATTTGTAACAAAGTGTTTAATCTGTCAACAAGTGAAGGCTGAGCATCAAGTGCCATCGGGTTTAGTTCAACCGATAACGATTCCAGAATGGAAGTGGGACAGTATCACGATAGATTTCGTGATAGGATTGCCTTTAACTCCAAAGAAGAAAGATGCTATTTGGGTAATTGTGGATAGATTGACAAAGTCAGCCCATTTTATTCCGACACGCATTGATTATTCACTTGACAGGTTGGCGGAATTATATGTTGCTGAAATAGTGAGATTACATGGGGTGCTTAAATCTATTATATCGGATAGAGATCCGAGATTTACTTCGAGGTTTTGGATAAAGTTACAGGAAGCTTTGGGTACGAAATTGAATTTCAGTACTGCATTTCATCTGCAAACTGACGGGCAATCAAAAAGGGTGATTCAAGTTCTTGAAGACATGCTCCGGTGTTGTATTTTAGAAATGAAGGGCAGTTGGGAGAAATATCTACCACTGGTTGAATTTGCTTATAATAATAGTTATCAGTCAAGTATACAAATGGCACCGTATGAAGCATTATATGGGCATAAATGTAGAACCCTTTATATTGGACTGAACTCGGTGAGAATCGGATTCATGGAGTCGACCTGGTGAAAGAAACTGAAGAAAAGGTGAAAATAATCCGTGATTGCCTAAAAGCTGCCTCAGATCGGCAAAAGTCGTATGCGGATTTAAAGAGAAAAGAAATTGAGTTTCAAGTGGGTGATAAAGTGTTCTTGAAAGTATCCCCATGGAAGAAGATTCTGAGATTTGGTCGTAAAGGCAAACTAAGTCCACGTTTTATTGGACCATATGAAGTTACCGAGAGAGTTGGCCCTGTAGCATATCGGTTAGCTTTACCGCCAGAGTTGGAAAAGATACATAATGTATTTCATGTGTCGATGTTGTGACGTTATCGTTCGGATCCTTCACATATAGTTTCTCCTACAGAGATTGAGGTTCGACCAGATATGACTTATGAGGAAGAACCCATAAAGATTTTGGCTCGGGAGGTCAAACAGTTAAGAAATAAAAGTGTAGCCTTAGTGAAAGTGTTGTGGCAAAAACATGGAATGGAAGAGGCTACGTGGGAACTGGAGGAAATTATGAGGAAACAGTACCCAAACCTCTTTTCCGGTAATATTTTCGGGGACGAAAATCCCTAAGGGGGGGAGAGTTGTAACATCCCGATTCTGGGCCTAGTCGAAATAGTGGTTTCGGGACCACAAATCCGACGAGGGAAAATATGGTTATTATTATATTTTTATGGTCTACAATTTCACGAAAAATTTTCGTAAAAATTTTGTTCGAAAATTTCGACGTTTGGGCACTCAATTTAGTCAAAAGGACTAAATTGTAAATAGTGCAAAAGTTGAGTTCTACATCTTAGAGGTGTCTAATTGTTATGAAATTTTAAATTGGAGGTCTTTATGTGGTAATTAGACCATTAGTTAGTTGATGGACAAAAATAGACATAAGAAATGGGTGAAATAGATTTTTTTAAATGGGGGCATTTTAGTCATTTGGTTATTAAATAGAATTAAATGGGAAAAGATGGCAAAATATGCTCATCTTCTTCATGGTGAACGAAATCAGCAAGGGGGAAGCCATATTTAGGGTTTTTAAGCTTTCAAGCTCCATAATAAGTGATTCCAAGCCCCGTTTTTAATGTTCTTCGTATTTTTGGAGTCCCGGTAACTTGGTTTAGCTTATTCTACCATTAATTCGTGTTAGGGTTCATATTTGGAAAAATACCCATAGGTGAAATGTGTTTATTTTGCTGTTTTATGGTGGAATATGAAGCTAGAGATTATGTTAAACAACTTTTGCTAAGCAATTTTAAGCGAAAACGGGTAAATAGACATAATCGGTAAAAATAATTAATATTCAAAAGTATGTGTTGGAGTGGGAATTTGATGTTGCCATAGAAGGGAAAAATGTTCAGCATGTTATAAAACTTAAGAATAAGTAATTAAGTTTAATTTCCGAGCTTGGGGACAAAAGTGTAATTATGCAAAAGTTTGGGGGCAAAATTGTAATTTTTCAAAAAGTTGGGTGGTGGATTATTTTAATAATTGTGAATATTAAACGAGTTAAATTTGCTATTATAGATCAAGAAAGACGTGAAGAGTATATCAAACGAGGAAAAGAAAAGATAGTGGAGTAAAGTGCAAAATTACGATATTTTGCACCGAGGTAAGTAAACACGTTACTTAATGTATTATTTTGATATTATTTGATATATGTTGAGATTTATTTGGAATTAAAATAAATGTTTGGCAATATCCTAAAAATGTTGTTAAATCGGGAAAGGTGATAAAGGGTTGCAATATATGGTTTATGGGTTGAACACTCGGAATAAGCCGGAGTATGTTGTATATAAAAGGGGTTGTTGTGTTCTGATTCCCTGATTCATTGGTGGTGCTATGTGCGTGATCCACCATATCTTTGAAATGTGAAAGGGGGTTGCTATGTGCTGATTCCCCCGAGGGGTTGCTAAGTGCGGATTCCCTGATTTCATTGGGGGTGCTAAGTGCGATATCCACCGTATCTTTGAAATGAAAAGGGGGTTGCTATGTGCTGATTCCCCCGAGGGGTTGCTAAGTACTGATTCCCCGATTCATTGCTGATGCTAAGTGCGATATCGACCGTGTCTTTGAAATTAAAAAGGGGGTTGCTATGTGCTGATTCCCCCGAGGGGTTGCTAAGTGCTGATTCCCCGATTCAGTGGTGGTGCTAAGTGCGGGATCCACCGATAACGGTTAACATTCCGAGTGTTCAACGAAAAAGTGTGGAAGGTGAATATTGCCATATGGTGGAAAATTTTATGGGGTAAATATTGAGTTGAATACTAAATCGACCCATGTATGAGATGGGAGAAAATATCAAAAACGCAAAAGGAACGATTTAATTATAAACTGTGTTGAACAACAGCAATTGGGTAACTTTGAAAAAATCACCATAAATGGTGGAAAATGAATGGGAAGCTGAATAATATATGAAATTGAAGTTGAATGTATCTATTCTCATATGAAAGAAATAGAATAAGCAAAAGAGTTGTATTTTTGGAGATATCTGAATTTTACTGAAACAGGGCTGGATTGATTTCGAGATCCCCTGTTCTAACTTTGGAAAATTACCAAAAATTGTACAAAAATAATTATGGCATGAACTTTATATCCCTGGAATCCTTATTGAGTCTATTTTTATTAGAAACAAGGGAAACCATTTTTCAAATTTTTTTACAGAGATTTATGTGAATTTTAGTGAGGAAGGGTCAGAACCGTTGGGCAGTGAAACAGGGGAAGGTTTAATTAATAAACTGTACTAATTGGCTGGGTCAAAAATTCTAAAATTTTTATAGTGAAAGGGTATATGAGTCTAATTTCATGGAAAATTTAGGGAACTCAATTTGGAGCCCTGTAGCTCTAGATAAAAATAAATTAGCGACTATGACGCAGAAAAACAGCTTGCTGGAAATTGCCTAAACAATAAAGTTATTCATGAATAAGTTTATATTTTGGTGTAGTTATGGGAGTAATTACTTATTTATCATGTGTTTACTTACTAAGCTATATGCTTACTCGATTTTATTTTTCTCTTGATTATAGTGACTTCCATCAACTCGGAAAGTGGAACGAAGTCAGACAATCATCTACACTATCCTTCACATTTGGGGTATTTTACTACTAGTGTTCCGAAATTTTATGGCATGTATAGACGACTTATGTAATGTGGGATCATCATGTAAATATAGGTTATGGTTCCCTTTTAAATGTAGTGTTTATTAATAGTTAAACTGTATGTGTGTTTATATAAATGAAATTGGTTGGTATATTGGAGTTGTTGTAAATTTGCAGGAGGTTTAAGCAAAAATAAGTAGGAATGCTGTCGAAATTTTTTTTAAAAATTTAGTAATACCTCATACTCTGTTCCGGTAAGGAATACGGGTAAGGGGTGTTACACTTTCAATTCTAAAATCCCAACGAACAATCTGATATATTCGTTTAACCCATCTTCAAATCTTTTACACATGATAGCCTCCGTGGACATACACTCTTGAGCATATTTACTGAGTCTAACAAACTCTCTTTCATATTCTGCCACAGACATTCGGCCCTGCTTCAAATTGAGAAACTTTTTACGTTTTTAATCAATAAACCGTTGGCTTATGTACTTTCTGAATTCTTCCTGAAAGAAATCCCACGTAACTCTTTCTTTTGAAACCACATATACTAGTGGTTTCCACCAACGATATGCTGAATCCTTCAATAAAGATATAGCTCATTTCAAACACTCTTTGGGACTACAAGATAACTCATCAAATACCCGGATAGAATTTTCAAGCCAAAACTCTGCCTTTTTGGGATCATCATCTATAGTAGCCCTGAAATCTTCAGCCCCTTGCTTTCGGATTTTATCAACTGGAGGTTTACTCAATCTTACCAAATCAATACCTTGTGGAGCTACGGGAACTGGTTGGGGAATATGAGGGGGTGGAGGAGGTTGAACAATCAGATTTGCTCGAACAAATTTTGTATACCAATTATTCATCATATAAAGGAGGGCTTATCGAGCCCCATCACCCTGACTATGTGTTTCAAGTCTACTTTCCTCAGGCACGGTCCCTTGCGCGGCAGCCGACGCATTACTCTCTACATCATCTATTACAGCTCAGTCGGGATCCATTTTCTACATAAAAACACAATTTAAATTATCAAAAATCATCACACTATCACAATATATCTATGGCAAGTATAGATGGACTTTCACACACATTAAATTAATCTGAGAACTGATTAAATCATAGCTCTGATACCACTAAAATGTAACACCCCTATCGATGTTCCTCGCTGGAATAGAGTATGAGGTATTACTAGAACACAAACACTTGTTATCATTCCAACTAAGAGTTTTTTTTACGAAAATTTTGACATAGTCCCATTTATAAATATGTAACCTCACATGAAAATTTTTAGATCGTAACCAAGCCAATTCCAATGTTTCAACCAACATTTATATTCTCAAATATATTTAAATCATACTTAACATTTTAACTATCATCATTAGCATTGTATAAAATAATTTATCAAATAACATATACTAACATTTAGGCTAAATAATTTGTAACATATAACATCAAAATCAAGTCTTTTATACATGCCATAATTTAGAAATATTGATTACAAAATACCAAAAGTTGTACATAGTGTAGATGAGTTCCCGTATATTTCTGAATTTCGAGCTCAACTGGTGACACTATAAAACAAGGGAAAGGAAAGAGGAGTAAGCATATAACTTAGTAAGTAAGTATGTAATTAATAAACAAGTTTCTAGCATGTTTTCATAGATAATATAATCTTAATCACACATAAATTCACTATTTATTCAAGTTCTAGCAAGCTATTTATTTGCATCATAGTCACTAAATCAGTTTTATCTGGAGGTACAAAACTCCAAATTAAGATTCGTAAATTGTACTTGAAACTAGACTCATATATATTCTTACCATAAAATTTTCAGAATTTTTGGTTTAGCCAATTAGTACAGTTTATTCTTTAAATTTTCCCCTATTTCACTACTCGACAGCTCTGACCCCTCTTCACTAAAAATTAATTATCTCTTTGTACGGAATTCAAATTATGTTCCCATTTGTTTCTATTGAAAATAGACCCAATTAAAAATTTAATAATACAAATTACAAACTATAATTATTTTTTTACATTTTTTAGTGATTTTCCAAATTCAGAACAAGGGATTTCAAAATCATCCTGACCCTGTCTCACTAAAATTAAAATATCTCAAAATATTTAACTCTTTTTCTTATTCTGTTTCCTTTATGTAAAAATAGACTCATTTAGATTTAATTTCATATCTTATCAAACCCATAATTCAAATTCCACCATTTTTGGTGATTTTTCAGAGTTACACAACTGTTGCTGTTCAAAACTATTTTATTTCTAAATTTACTCTTTAATAGTTTTAATACTTCATATCATCTTACTCAAGGGTAGATTAAATATCGAACCCAATATTCATCATGTAATCTTATCCATTTCACATGTACTTTCACTTGACCAATTTCCCCGATGAACACTTCAGAATATTAATCGTTAATCAGTGGAATCAGCACTTAGCAACCACCTTATATTCAGTGATACGGGGAATCAACACATAACAAGCCCTTTCACAATCAAGGGTACGGTGGAGTCAGCACTTAGCAACCACCTTTAGAATCAATAATTCAGGGAATCTGCAGTTAGCAACTCCTTGTTGCTCAGAGTTTCGGGGAATCTGCACTTAGCAACACCTTTTTTATCAGAGTTTTGGGGAATCTGCACTTAGCAACCCCTTTTTTATCAGCGATTCAAGGAATCTGCACTTAGTAACCCCTTTTTGATAAGTGATTCTGGGAGTCTGCACTTAGCAACCCCTTACATTCAATGAATCCCAGTGTAATCCGAGTGTTCAATCGGGAACCTTATTTTACAACATTTTACCAACTTTTTCAAATTTAACCACATTTTTGTAATCTACATCAAATATTTATTCTATATTCAATCATATCTCAACAATATATTAAATAAAATTAAAAAAATGAATTATTCACATACAAACTTACCTCGGTGCAAAATATAGTAATTTTACAATTTAGTCTACGATATTTTCTTTTTCCCGATTGAGATTGATTCCATGTTCTTCTTGATCTACAATATCAAATTTAGCTTGTTTAATATTCACATTTATCAAAACAGTCCTCGACTCAATTTTTAGAAAAATTACGATTTTACCCTTAAACTTTTGCATATTTCTAGTTTTGTCCCAAAGCTCGGAAATTAAACTTCATCTCTTATTATTATGTTTTATAACATGTTGAACATTTTTCCCATCAATGGTAACCTCAAATTCCCGCTCTAACACTTACTTATGAACATTAGGTATTTTTACCGATTATGACGTTTTACTCGTTTTCACTTAAAATCGCTTAGCAAAAGTTGTTTAACATAATTCCAAGCTTCATATTCTACCATAAAACATCAAAATAAACAATTTTTACCCATGCGTATTTTTCCAAATATGAACTCTAGATTAAATTATTGCTAGAATAAGCTAAATCAAGTTATCAGGATTCCAAAAACGTAAAGAACATTAAAACTCGGGCTTGGGATCACTTATTATGGAGCTTGGAAGCTTGAAAACCCTAACTATGGCTTCCCCCTTGTAAAATTTGGCCCTAGATTGAAGATGGACAAAAATTGGCTTTAATTTTGTTTTTAATTCATTTTAATAACTAAATAACTAAAATACCCTTCACTTAAAAATATCCTATTTCACTTATCTCATGTCCATTTTTGCCCACAATTTAACCAATGGTTTAATTGCCATTTAAATGCCTCCAATTTAAAATTTCATAACAATTGGACACCTCTAACATGTAGAACTCAACTTTTGTACTTTTTTACAATTTAGTCCTTTTGACTAAATTGAGTGCCCAAACGTCAAAATTTTTGAACAAAATTTTCACGAAATCTTTCTGTGAAATTGTAGTCCATAAAAATATAATGATAATAAAATCCTTTGTCGTCGAATTTGTGGTCTAAAAACCACTATTCCGACTAGGAATTAAATCGAGCTATTATAGTCCTACCGTTGGCTGAGGTCCTGCATTTGTTGCAGATACTCCATAGCGTGAGTGAACAGCATCGTGTACCTTACATTCGACCCACAGCTTGTGTGATCAGACTCATTTCACAACTTGTATGAGTAATGATGTAAAGGAAAGGTTACGGTTATGTAAAGGCATACTTTGTGTGAGCTTTCTCGAGTATCCGAAGGTAATTCTAGATGGTTCAATAGGTTTGAAAAGGAAAAAAATGGTAAGTTTTCAAACGAAATGTATCATGAACTTATGAAAAGGAAATGGCGATCTAAATGATGTGAGTAAATATGTACTTTACTTGTTATGGATGAATTCATTTGAACCATGTAGAAATGCACTAACTTGTGTATTTGATGTTGCACAGGCATTAAACGTATGGTTTTAGTTGGTATTACACTTATGGTATTTACATTATGAAAATGAAATGGTAAGTTGTGTTTTAAGTTATATGAGCTTACTAAGCATTAATTACTTACGTAATTTCATTCCTATGTTTTGTAGATTATCGGAAGCTCGATCGATTTGGAAGCTCACCAGAAATCTATCACACTATCCAACATAAATATTGGTAGTTTTTGAATGTTTTGGCCAAGGTTATAATGTCATGTATACGTTGATTTGTGATGGTATTTTTAGTTGAATGTTTAGTTGAAGATTTGGTATGTTTAATTTGTGTAAGATAACTTTATTGGTACATTTGATGCCTTGCTAGTTTGTGTTATTGTGGCTATCTTATGATGCATGTTTTGAATGGCTCATATGGTATGTTTTGAATTGGTATGATTATGGTAAACTTATGGTATGTTTTGGAAAGTATTGAATTATACATTGATGGTTCAAATTAGGTAAACTTGATATGTTTAGGTAAATTTTGATGAATGCATTTGAGGTGCCTTTGAATGGCATATTGATTAGTTGAATTAGGACTTTTCGATTGGCAAATATATGTATGTTTTGAAAGGGTTTTGGTGTGTTGAAAATGTGCACAAAAGACCTAAATGTTCATGCATGAAATGGTATAGGAAATGGCTTGATTTTTAGGCAAATTTATGTCTACACGGCTTGAGACACAAGTGTGTGGCTCAACCGTGTGTGACACACGGCCTGGCGACTTGGTCATGTGTCATCTGAGAGTTCCTTTTTATGCAAGTCAGTGAGTTACACGGCCTAGCACACGGCTTGGCACATGGCGTGTGGAGCAACTCAAAGATTTACACGGGTAAGGACAAGAGTTGGGACACGGCCGTGTGTCCCTAGTTCAAAGGTTACACGGCCTGAGACATGGACATGTGTCTTAGCCGTGTGAGACACATGGCCTAGCCACATGACCGTGTGACCCCTGTTTCCAAATTTTTGTGGAACTTTCCTACACTTTCCAAATGATTTCAAATTGGTCTCAAAATGTTTCTTAGGTTTTTCTAGGGCCTCGAGGTTTCGATTTAGGGACGAAACGTGTATGTATGATTAATTTATGATATGTTTATGATAGAGAATGAAATTATATTTAAATGATCTATTTATACAATAGTACTCTGTAACCTTAATCTGGCGATGGATACGGGTTAGAGGTGTTACATTTAGTGGTATTAGAGCTACGATTTAGTCGATTCTTGAACCAAACGTAGCATGTATGAAGTCTAGAAATACATGCCATTATATAACCTATGATAGTGTGATAAATCCCGACTCAAATTGAACTCTGTTTTTATATAGATAAGATGCCATCCAACCGAGCCGATTCTGACGAAGTGGAAAGTAATGCGCAAGCCTCCATTCACGGAGTCTACTGGTAGTACGCCAGTATTTGAGTGCTGGGGATGAGAGGATAAAGAACCCCTCTTCTAGATGATGTCTGAGTGGTTTAATAATGGCTCAACGACCTCTACCCCCACCTGTACCCCAATTGGTCCCTATAGTTACTCAGGGTTTGGAACTAGTGGAAGTAAGCCTCCAGTTGATAAAATCTGAAAGTATGGGGCTAAAGAGTTCCATGGTACAACCAAAGACGATCAAGAGAGAGCCGAGTTTTGGTTAGAAAACAAATTAGGGATTTCGATGAATTGTCTTGTACAATGATTGAATGCTTGAAATTTGTTGTTTGTTTATTGAAAGACTCGGCTTATCAGTGGTGGAATACATTGATTTTGGTAGTACTGAGGGATCAAGTAAACTGGGAATTCTTTCAGACAGAGTTCAGAAAAAATATGTTAGCAAACGATTTATCGATAAAAAGAGCAATGAATTTCTAGAGTTGAAATAGGGTTGTATGATAGTAGCTGAGTACGAGAGTGAATTTGCACGACTTAGCAAGTATGCTCAAGAATGTGTACCAATGAAAGTTTCTATGTGCACTTAGTTTGAAGACGGTCTAAACGAAGATATTAAGTTGCTAGTCAAGATTCTTGAGTTGAAAGAATTCATTGTAACACCCCTAACTCGTATTCATCGCTGAAATAGGGTTACGAAGCATTAACGAAAACTTTGAACTTAAAACATTCAATTACAACCATTTATAAAATAAATTATATTCCATTCAAACACATGCCTAACGTCATTTTTTCGAGCCATCGAGGCTTTAGAAACCCTTTCGAAATGATTCGGGAGTAAATAAAAAATAGTTAGAACTTTATGGAAAAAGATAGAAAAATTCATACTATAGGGGTCACACGGCTGAGTCATAGGAAACACGAAAATATACACACTTTTTCATACCCTTTTAAACTCAAATTCATTCAAATTCGTAGTAATTCTTGTTGAAAAATATATAATAATTATAAAAGAATCAAATTGTACTCAAATTATTAACATGTTGAATTTTAATTAATTTTATAATAAATTTTAATAAATTTTAATCATTTTCGATAGATTCGCACAAAGGGTGAAAATTGGCTCAGCAGACACTACTAGAAGCGCAAAACCGAGAAGCGATTTTTAAAGCATCTAGGTGAATTAATTTTTCAGCTAAAGACGGTCCAAATTATCAATATTAATTCATAATATAATTAATTTTAATTTTAATCTAAAATAATTATGAAAAGAGGCCAAGTTGAGCTGAATCGAGAAAATCGATCCGACCGAGCATTGGATAGCCCAAAACCGTCCTACGTGTTGAGCCATTAGCTTGTTTGGCTGATTATTTGGCTTTCAAAATAGCCCTTAAAGACTCCTTGAATTTTCATTCAAACCCCTCCACTATTCATGCCTTTCTAGATTTTCCCCTACCTTAAAATAGCAAGTTTGAAACCTTCAAACTTGCCACATGTGTGGCTGGCAATGGGAGGACTCTATGGCTGCTGATTTTTGCTATTTTTAGCAACCTACTCAACCTATAAAAACCTCCCTTGGCATCTCATTTGAAACATATCTTAAAACCTCTTATCCTTTCACTTCTCTCTCACTTTCTCTCTTCAATCCCCTTCCGTTGTTCTTCATTTTCTTCCCTATTCCCTTTCCAATTTCACCTCTTGAAAAGAGTCCTTCAACCACCATTTGGAGCAGCATTCAAGTGTTCATGGAAGTCTTAGTTCAACAAGAATAACCAGAGAAGGAGGAGTGGAGCAACTTAGTCAAGCTTCAGAGAAACACCGGATTAGATTCTTGTTCCTTATCCTTTTAATTTTGTTGTTGTTGTTATGAACATGTCTATGAATAATTATGATGTTGATATGTTGATATGTTTTGTTCAAGTAATATGACTTAAATTTAATTCATGTTAGGTTGATTGCATTTTGTCCACTTAATTTATTAAAATTGTGTTTGTGTTGTTCTAGGCCTTGGTAAGATGTTTGATTAAGTAAAACTATGACTAAGTTTTCTTGCATTACAATTGTAAGGTAACTAATGGATTAATTATTTAAACGGACTGAAATTGTAATTAATTGACACGATACTTAATCAGTGCATGTTTAATCATCTAAGGTAGCTGAGGGTTAAATTAACAACGGTATCTAACAATACATTAGTCTTGCATAACTTGCAAGATTATTGTGGTTAAACTGTTTCAAGGTAAGAATACATTGTTGCCTCATGTAATCTTTTATGTGCTTATGAGATTGAATTAATTGTTATACAGATATGCGAAAGAGATTATTTTTAATTTCGTAAGTATGTATGTGCATTAATGCATTTGCTTATTAAAACTTGTTTAATCGGTTGAATTGACATAGAGATATAGTCAAGAGATAAATGGATTTTGGTAGGTGCGTATGTTCATAAGTTAGCAAATTACCAAGTTGTCGTGAATTTATTCGTAACAACATGAACATAAGTTTAGTAATTCTAAGTTAAGAAATGTAATTAATCTAACACAATTATGTCATCTTGATTAAAGTCATCTTTTGAAATCGTGCATTGGAACTTTTATTTTCTCTCTATTCATTTTACTTAGTTAAAAATCTAAATTTTTAATCACCTCCTCAAATCAAAATATTTTTTTTCACCAAAGTGTTTTTAATTGCATTCATAAATAATTATTTTCACAGTCCCTGTGGGTATGATAACTCGACATTTACTTGTCACTTTATTAGTTGCGTGATTGTGTACACTTACACATGTCTCTCGTTTTAGTCACACGCTCGTGTCTTAGGTTGTGTGGGCATTCGAAGTAGGGACACACGGTCGTGTCCCAGCCCGTGCCCGTGCCCGTGTAACTCTTTAACTTGGGTCACATGGCCAAGTCCCACGCTCGTGTGCCAAGCCGTGTAACTGTCGAAATAAAACCTTTAAAAACCTACAGGGGACACACGACCATGTCGTGTGGCCGTCTGTCATACACTGTTGAGACACACACCCGTGTCTTAGGCCGTGTGGATAAGAAATAGGCCAAATTCAAGCCATTTCTTTCACCGGAATCAAGCACACCCTTACAAGTCATTTGCACCTATATTCAAGCATTCAAAATGTACCTCACATGCATATTCAAGCTAGATCATCATTGTATTTAATCATACAACCAATATGCCTAAAATGCACCTTAATCACAACAATCAAACATGATTATACATTTGCTAAGTTTAACCACAAATCAACTAACCCTTATAACTAATTTTATGCCAACATTTACCATAATGTTCACATGGCAATATCATACTCAAAAACACCAATTCGAATATTCAACACCTATCATCACTACTTTAGCAAACTTGATCATATCTCAACACATCCAAACACACCAAACTAGCCATTTATTAACTCAATGTTCACTATCAATTTCCATACCTCAATGATCACATTTAAGCATATCAGAACAACATTTCATAGCATGCATTTTATATACCATTCCAACTCCCAAACTTTAAGCATCAACATGCCAAAATATCAACCATTATAAGACCACATATACATGCCAACATAACAACTAATGCATCATCCAAAATACCATAATTACAAGCCAAAAATAATGGCTATATCATCAAGTACAAAACACCTATACATGTGCATATTTAACCATTTTTTGATTATCCTGTTTCTATATCAAACATATCAAAATGACCTTACCTTTGGGAGTACTTCTCACGTGCATCAAATCCATTTAAATGTCACCATTCTAACCAATTCCAAATGGTTCCAATAACCAACATATATACATACGAAATTATGTCCAAATGGTCATAATTCAAATAAACAGACTTGACTAAATTTCATATTAAATCATGCCCTAAATGATCACTTTACAAACATGCCAACTCTTACCACTTTGGCCATAAAACCATGTATCAATTTGATCTTATAAATACCAAAATTTAAACATCAAAGTGCCAAAAGCACACCAATCATCATGGCATCAAATATCATAAGTTTCACAAATTCAAAGTAACATTACATGTCGATATCATTAACTAAACATTAGACATATGTCCACCTATACATGCCATTAGAACCACGACCAAAGCATCAAAATCTACCAATAAAATCGATGGATAGTATGATGGATCTCCGACTAACTTGCAACTCAATCAAGCTTCCAATAATCTGTAAAGTAAGAGAAAGATAACTATGTAAGCAATGAATGCTTAGTAAGCTCGTGTAAACAATAAACATAATATTACATTTAAATAATAGAATTTATAGGTTAAAAGTAAACCTATACTAATGTCTCAAGATTTATCAAACCATATTCATCAACTCAAAAATGAGTAAGTTCATTAATGTCGCATATTTATTGACCATTCATAACATGATAGGATTTCATGAGACATAATATATGATTATCAAACGTTTTATAAGATTATATATCTTTCTATTTACTTACTTTCCTTTCCATTCCAAAATGTTTATCATAAGCCTAAACAACATTATTAATTCTTAATTCAATGTATTTATCCATGAAATAGATAGATTCATTCAATTCATAAGCAGTTTACAAACATATGAATACGTCATTTATCTCATTAAACCTTTTTATAACATCATAATACATCTCAATTATGTACTTAACGTATCACTCCCTTTTCTTACCCATTTCATATGCATAGTATAAGCATAATCATAAAATTCAATCATATCCACAAGCTTGGCATAAGCATAAGCACATCAATAACACATGTTAGCTCATTTAAATATGATTCATATGAATTTGAGATGGATAACCATTATACTTGAGCATGATTCAATTGGATTTATCATCCATCTCAACATAACATATTTTACAAGTAACTCACCATTTCAAAGTCTTTCATACATACAAGTCTTGGTTCATATAGAACACTTACCATATCCTTGTAAATTCATGCCCGTTGAACCGAATAGAATACCGTTCGATATGCGAGATAGCTCACACAAAGTGTCCTAACATATAACCGTAGTCCTTCAATTCCTTTACATATATGCTCACACAAGCTATGAATAAGTATGCTAACACGAGATGTGAATTGGACCTACTCACACGAGCTGTGGGTCGAAATGTAAGCTACACGATGTTGCTCATACGAGCTTTGGAGTATCTGCAACACATGCTGGACCTCAACCATCGGTAGGAAATTCAAGATCAGCACCCGTAACATATAAACCCTAATAGCATGTCATTTGTATCCTATGAATTCGTAAGGTTCAAACGGGGCTCGATAGTCGTCGTACGTCATTGGCTTTACGTCGTTTCATAACATGATAAATTGTATAATAACATATATATTGATTCATTTTCAACAAAATCATATATTAAAATTCAATTTAATCAAGATTATACATAATACAGTTCATATGAACTGATCTGGCAAAATTGCAAAAATGTCAAAATACAGGGGCATTTTGGTAATTTTCTATTCTTCTCGATTTTCCACCCGATCTTGATCTAAATTAATAATCTCATTTGATCTATTAATTTAGACAGAAAAACAATGTAATTTATGCAATTTAATCATTTTTGACATTTTTACAAAATTTCCCTTAAAGTTTTACTTTTATTCAATTTAGACCCTGAGCCTAAAACATGCAAATTAACCATTTTTACCCAAAATTGAACCTAGTCAAATACTTATGGCATCCAAAACAGCCCATTATTGCAACAATTTAACATCAAAACCTTGTACTTTTACTATTTCAATAATTTAGTCCCTAATAAGAAAATTCATCAAATATCACTTAATAAAATAATTTTAAATAACAAACAATATCTGAAATTCATCAATTAACATCTAAAATCACAAGGTTCATTAACGAAAACATTCAAAATCTTTAACAGTTTCAAAATCGAAGGCACGAGTTAGCTGGACCTAGTTGCAATGGTCTGAAAAACATAAAAATTATTAAAAATAGATAGCTTAGGGACTTACATGCACAAAATGAAACATGGTCGAACCTAGCTTCCATAACCATGGATTTCAGTAGAAAAACAAAAGAAAAAGGAAGATGACAACCTTTATTTTTTACTTATGTTTTATTTAATTTAATTAATTATCAAATTACCATTTTAACCTTGATTAATAAATAAAACACCAAAGTCATGTCCATATAAGTCCACTAACTCTTTAAATGGTTTAATTACCATTTAAGTCCCGTTTCATTTATTCAATAAACCATTTAACCACTTAAATCAAATAGTGATCAAATTTTACATCTTTACGATTTAGTCCTTTTTAATAAATTAACTATCAAAATGTTAAAATTTTTCAAGAAAACTTTAATACCACCTTAATGACACTCTGTAAATATTTATAAAAAATTTATGGCTCAGTTTATAGAAACGAGGTCCCAATACCTCATTTTCTAAAACCACTTGACCTTAGGGTCTTACCACTTGAATTTAATAAATCGATTAAATAACATAAATTATCAAATCAAAAACATTTTCAAAGTCACATTTGACTCGTAAATATTATTATTTAATATTTACCAACTACTCGTTAGATTTGGTGGCCCTGAAACCACTGTTTTTGATACCACTAAAAAATGAGTTGTTACATTCATAGTCTTGGTTGATAGAGCACACAAGGTTGAAGCACTCAGTATAGCAAAAAGAAAAGAAGATTTATAGGCTCGTGATACGGGAAAATGAACTATGGGAAAATCATTCTCATCTCCATCGAAGAAATTACAAGAATTCCACAATCGTTCTTAAACTTCGGTGGGTTATTGTGGGAGAGATATAGGGAAGCAATATTCGAGCTCGAAAACTTAGGCTACATCTGTAGCGAGTGTGGGTAGTGTCATGAACAACAAGCCTAAATGTCAATAATGTAATGGAAGACACTTCATTGAATACATATTGAAAGACGGGTAGTGTTTTAAGTGCGGTTCTCATGATCATTATCTCCGAGGATGCCCTAAAAGGCCTGATAAAGAAAACGTTCAGGATACTCGTTCAAGTAACACGGCTACAAGAGGGAGACCACCCTAGAACACTGGAAATTCCGATAATAGTCAAAGTGGAACGAAAGATTCTGCTATTAGATCTGAGGCATATGCACCAGCTAGGGCTTATGCGATTCGTGCTCGAAAAGAAGCTTTAGCACCTGATGTGATCACCAGTACATTTTCTATCTTTGATACTAAGTGAATGCTTTGATTGACCCATGGTCAACACACTCATATGTATTTTATTTATTTATTTAATCATTAATAATAAATTTACTTTTACAACCATTAAAATTATTACAAATTTCAATATCACCATAGTGGTCTAATTACCATATAAGGACTCTTACTTTAAATTTCTATAGCTATATAATACATTTAGCTATTAGAACTCAACTTTTGCACTGTACGTGATTTAGTCATTTTTTATCAAATTGAGCATGTAAACAGTAAAATTTCTTAACGAAATTTTTATACGGTATTACTATTATGCTGTAGGTAATAAAATAATAATAAAATAAATTTTTTGACTTAAAATTTATAGTCTCAAAACCACTTTTCTGATTTCACTAAAAACGGGCTGTTACAACTCTCCTTCTAAAAGAATTTTCGTCCCTGAAAATCTTACCAGGAAAGAGGTTCGGATATTGCTTTTTTCACAGCTTCCTCAAGTTCCCAAGTGGCTTCCTCTATACCGTGTCAGTTCCAGAGAACTTTTACTAAAGCTATGTTCTTGTTTTTCAATTCTTCCACCTCTGTTGCCAGAATTCTAATCGGTTATTCACTATATGACATATCGAGCTGAATCTCAACATCTGTCGGAGAGATAGCATGTGAAGACTTAGATCGGTATCATTGCAACATAGACACATGAAAGACATTATGTATCTTTTCTAGTTCTGACGGTAAAGCTAATCTATACGCAACAGGTTTGATTCTTTAAGTAATCTCATACAGCCCGATAAATCGCAGACTTAGCTTTCTTTTGTGACCGAACCAAAGAACTTTCTTCCATGGCAATACTTTCAAGAATCTCACCGAATTTGAACTCTATGTCTTTTCGTTTAAGATCTGCATACGATTTCTGATGATCTGAAGCTGTTTTCAAACTATCCCGGATTACTTTTACTTTTTCTTCAATCTCACGAATCAAATCAACCTCGTGTATCATTTTCTCACTGAGCTCGGTCCAGTATAACAGAGTTCGGTATTTACGACCATACAGAGCCTTATACGGTGCTATCTTTATACTTGATTGAAAACCGTTGTTATACACGAATTCAACCAATGGTAAATATTTCTCCTAGTTACCTTCGAACTCTAATACACAGCAACAAAGCATATCCTCGAGAATATGAATTACGCGCTCGGACTAACCATCGATCTAAGGATGAAATGAATTGCTATAATGCAATCCCGTACCTAAAGCTTCCTGTAAATTTCTCTAAACTCGTGATGTAAGCCACGGATCTCTATCCGAGATAATGGAAACTAACACCCCGTGTAATCTGACAATCTCAGAACCATATAATTCAGCTAATCTGTCAAGGGAAAAATCTTTACGTATCAGAATAAAATGTGCAGACTTCGTCAAATCATCAACAATAACCCAAATGGCATCTTTCTTTCTTGGAGATAGGGGTAAAACCGATACAAAATCCAGAGTAACTCGATCCCATTTCCACTTCGGTATCATGAATGGCTACAATAATCCATAAGGTACTTGATGTTCAATTTAACTTGCTTGCATATTAAGAATCTAGATACAAAGTCAAAAATCTCGCGTTTCATTCTCGGCCACCAGTACATCTATTTTAAATCACTGTACATTTTATTACTTCCTGGATGAACATACAAGCTACTATTATGAGCTTCGTGCAAGATTCTCTAAATGAGCTTTGGATTCTTCGGTACACAAACTCTACCTCTAAACAATAAACAATCATTGGGTCCTATCTGAAATTCTGAATCCAAAATTGACTCACGCTGTGCCCGTTTAGCTAGCAAATCATCATCACTTTTCTGAGCTTCACAGATCTACTGTAAAAACATTGGTCTAACTTTCAACCCAGCTAAGATCAAACCATCGTTAGATAAGGTAAGTCGCGTGTTCGTAGCTCGCAGAAAAAATAAAGACTTTCTACTTAGAGCGTTAGCAACTACATTCGCTTTTCCCGGATGATAATCAATAATTAACTCATAATCTTTTAACAGTTCGAGCCATCTACGCTACCTCAGGTTCAAATCTTTCTGCGACATTAGATACTTCAAACTCCTATGATCGGTAAATATATGACATTTTTCGCCGAACAAATGGTGTCGCAAACTTTTCAACAGAAACACAATAGCTGCTAACTTTAGATCATGTATCGGGTAATTCTTTTCATGCGGCTTTCACTGTCTAGAAGCATAAGCTATTACTTTTCCTTCCTGCATCAAAGCATAGCCCAAACCATTTAATGATGCATCACTGAATATCATGAATTCTTTACCTGATTCAGGCTAAACCAAAACTAGTGCCTCAGTCAACATTGCTTTCAACTAATTGAAACTTTGCTGACATTTTTTAGACCATTCAAATTTCACATCTTTTTGTAATAATTGTGTCATCGGTGTAGCTATCATTGAAAACCCTTTGACAAACCTTCGACAATAATTGGCCAATCCCAGAAAACTTCTGACTACGGATACGCTTCTCGTTGGTTTCTAATCAACAACTGCTAAAATTTTATTCGGGTCAACTCTGATGCCTTCAGTATATACTATATGTCCCAGAAAATTGACTTATCGGAGCCAAAACTCACATTTGCTAAATTTAGCAAAGAATTGTTTATCTCACAGAGCTTGCAACACAATCCTCAAATGTTCAGCATGCTCAAACTCATCTCATGAATATATCAAAATGTCATCAATAAACACCACAAAAAATCTATCTAAACACGGTCTGAAGATTTTGTTCATCAAATCCATAAATACTACAGGTGCATTAGTTAAACCAAATGGCATCACAATAAATTCATAATGTCTGTACCTGGTTCTGAATGTAGTTTTTGATACATCCAAATCTTTCACTCAGAGCAAACAATAGCCAAAATTAAGGTCAATCTTCGAGAATATTGTGGCACCTTTCAACTGATTAAAGAGATCATCAATTCGAGCCGTGGATATTTATTTTTGATTGTAACCTTGTTCAGCTAATGGTAGCCTATACATAATGTCATTGATCCGTCCTTTTTCTTAACGAACAGAACCGATGCACCCCAAGGTGAAAAATTGGGTCGAACAAAACCCCTATGTGTCAACTCTTGTAGTTGTGCTTTCAACTCTTTCAACTTGGTAGGAGCCATTCTGTAGATGTTATCGATATCGATGATGTCCCTAGTACTAATTCAATAGCAAACTCAACCTCTCTGATCAGCGATAATCCAGGTAACTCCTCTGGAAATATATCAGGATACTTACAAACCACTGGTACTAATGCAGGCTTCGTTTTAGACACTTTGGAATCCAGTACATAATCAAGGTAAGCATTACAGCCTTTTCTCACAAATTTTTGTGCTGACATAACTGAAATAACCATAAGCAAC
Organism: Gossypium hirsutum; assembly: GCF_007990345.1. NCBI lineage: Eukaryota > Viridiplantae > Streptophyta > Magnoliopsida > Malvales > Malvaceae > Gossypium > Gossypium hirsutum. The sequence goes on along the minus strand of NC_053445.1, from coordinate 12,772,638 downwards.
CCACTCGAACTATCTGATTCAATACAAAGTGTCTCACCATTCTGACATTTAAATACAATAAGCTTTTGTCTACAGTTTACAACAACACCGTGTAGAGTTAGCCAATCCATGCCCAAAATAACGTCAAATTCATCAAATGATAATAGCATCAATTTAGCAGGAAAATTGTAACCTCGAGTCATCAAAAGACAATTCTTGCACACTTTAGCAACTAACACATACTGACCTAAGGGGCTCGAAACTTTAACCATGAATTCAATGGACTCAATAGGTAAATTCTTACTAGACACTAAATTCGTGCACACATATGAATGAGTGGATCTCGAATCAATCAAAGCAGTAATATCAGTATAAAAAATAGATAAAGTACCGGTAATAACATCTGGCGCAGAAGCATCCTCTCGTTTACAAATAGCATAAGCCCTGGCTGGTGCTCGTGCCTCAGCTCCCACTGCAGAATCTTTAGTAACACCACGACTACCACTCATATTTCTTGGATTATGAGGTGGTCTACCTCTCACAGTAGTATTACTGGACCTTGTGGTCTGAGCTTTCTCTTTCTCAGATTTCTTTGGGCAATATCTAAGATAGTGGTCTAAGGAACCACAGCTGAAACACGCTCCATTCTTTAATCGACACTCACCATAATGTGGTTTCTTATAGTGCTTGTACTCGGGCCAAACATCTCTGACACTACCCACACTTCCTATAGATGTAGCTTGCAGTTTTGCACTGGAGCATCTCATAACATTGTCTTTACTAGAATAACCCACAAAAGTTGTAGAAAGGTTGTGATATTCTTTGATTTCTTTGATATTGAATGATATGTCCTTCCAGTCAATCTCTTTCTCGAGTCACTAGCTTCAAAACCAGCATGTCTTTTCTCTTTACATAGCTCCTCAGCTTTATGTGCTCGATCAACCAATACAACGAATTCTTTCAGCTTAAGAATTCCAACTAGAAGCTTAATGTACTTATTTAATCCTTCTTCGAATCTTTTACACATAGCAGTCTCGATCGAAATACACTCCTAGGCATATTTGCTCAGTCTAACAAATTTTTGCTCATACTCTAATACAATCATACGACCCTATTTGAGCTCAAGAAATTCTTTACGTTTATGATCCAGAAACCTCTAACTATTATATTTCTTTCAGAATTCAGTTTGGAAGAATTCCTAAGTGATTCGCTCTCTCGGTGCAATAGAAATTAACGTGTTCCACCACTGGTAAGTTGAATCTTTTAATAAAGATAGTGCTCATTTAACACATTCCTCCGATGAACAGGATACCGCATCAAAAACCCTAATTGTATTCTCTAACCAGGATTTATCTCTCTCAGAATCATCATTAGTAGTAGCATAAAATTCTTAAGCCCCGTACTTACGTATCTTAAAAATAGGTGGCTTACTAACTCGGATTGGTTCCATACCTTGAGGAATAATGGGAACTGATTGGGAAGCAGGAGCGGGTGAAGGCTGTTGAGCAACCGGGTTCATCCATACGAACTCAGTAAACCATTCGTTCATCATCTAGAAGAAGGCTTCATTAGCCTCACCTCCTTGACCCTCAGATACGAACCTCATACCACTCAATGTTACTTCGTGAATGGAGGCTTGAGCGTTACTCTCTACTTCACCAGAGTCAGCTCGGTTGGACGTCATTACTATATGAAAACATGTTTTACACAGTTAGGAGATATCACACTATTACAGGTTATATAATGGCATGTATAGCTAGACTCGTACACGCTACGTTCAATTTGAGAATCGACTAAACCGTAGCTCTGATACAAATAAATGTAACACCCTTAACTTATATCCGTGCCAAAATAGGGTTACAGAGTATTACCAGAGTTTACAATTCAAACGGACAAAAGTTTCAAACATTTCATAACATATCATTAAACATATTAAAACCAATTCAAAACATACAAATTGTCCCTTATACGAGCCCTCGAGGCCCAAAATAAACATTAGAAACAAGTCAGGGCTAAACCAAACACTCAGAGAAATTTTTAGAAAACATTAAAATTTTTCAATACTGCAGGGGTCACACGGCCGTGTGTCCAGGCCGTGTGACTCACGTAGTCAAGAGACACGCCCGTGTCTCAGGTCGTGTGGGTATTTAAAGTAGGGACACACGGCCGTGTCGTAGCCCGTGTCTGTGCCCATGTAACCCACTGACTTGGGTCACACACCCAAGCTACACGCCAGTGTACCAGGCCGTGTACCCTTTGAAATAACCTCACACGCCCGTGTGCCAGGCCGTTTAACAGCTTGACTTCAAACCCTTTGAAAGCTATAAGGGACGCACGACCGTGTCATCTAGCTGTGTGTGACACATGGCTGAGACACATGCACGTTTCTCTATCCGTGTGGTCGAAAATAGGACATTTTACAAGCCATTTTTCTCACCCAAATTAACATGTACCTACAATAACAAATATGTATATACTGAAGCCATAAAAGGCACCAAATCCATGCATATTCTAGCCTTATGTAAATGGTATGATCACAAACAACCAATACACCCTTAGGCACCTTAAATGACAATATAAAAACATGTATAAATATGTATTCAATATGGCAAATTACTCAACTAAATTATAGACATGTTTTCCTTGATACAACATGGAACTTACTTACCAAAACATACCAAATGATACTAATCATGACATTCAACCAAAGTGCCATTTCACAATAATTCCAACAAATTACACGACTTATACAATATGCATATTCAAACCATAATTTCAACTTCCATAATTTCAAATACAAAACAAGTAACACATCAACCATGTTAATGTTATTTATATACATACCAAAATATGCCAAACACAAGCCAAATCAAATGGTTATATTTACAACAAAACATATAGGCCAACATTAGCCAAAATACCTATACATGCCATTATAACTAAAATTAAACATCTGAAATTACCAAAAGAGTTGATGGATAGTGTGATATAGTTCCGAAAAGTTTCCAACCGGAACGAGCTTCCGACTCACTAAAAAAACACGGAAAATAACACAGGGTAAGCATTTAAGCTTAGTAAGTTCGTATAACATAGAATATAACTTACCATTTAGTCGCATATTAGGTAAGTAAATAAAGCATATCCCAACACAATTCAGCCAAATGCCTAAGTACATGTTCACCGACCATGTTAGCCATGTAAACACATACATATATTTAAGTCAATAATCATGGATGAACACAACCATTTCTCAAGTTCCATATACATGTATCATCCAATTCATATATCTATATATCATGTAACATCATTTATATGTATCTCATGTGTATACCTGTAATAGTTCGTATCGAACTCATATCGTTTTGTAACAGACAATCGCCTGTTGAACCATTTAGAATACCATTGGATACCCGAGATAGCTCACACTTAATGTGCTAGCTCATATAACTGTAATTCATCAATTCATGTACATGTATGCTCATACAAGCTGTAAATCGATATGCTCATTTGAGTTGAAGATCGGTATGCTCTCATGAGCTATAAATCGGTAACCCTAATGGCATGTCATTTGTATCTTACAAAATCCTAAGGTTCAAATGGGGCTCGATAATCGTCGTACGTCGTTGGATATGCACTTAGTAATTATATATGAAAAATCATAACATTTATATAATTCAATGAAAAACATATAAACACAATTTAATTACACGTACTTACCTCGACTAGTATTCATAGATACGAAGGCAACTAATCTGAGACTTTCTCTTTGCCTCGATCTAACTCCGTATAAGGTCTAACTGGATCTACACAGATAAATTTAAATAAATTTACTATATAATTCTTTCAAATTAGCCCAAAATCATATTTTGGAAAAATTACCATTTTACCCCTATACTTTTAATTTCTTTACAATTTAGTCCCTAGCTAATAAAAATGGAAGCTCATGAAATTCCACCACAACCCATTATGAACGAATATCAATTAGGTCCCTAGCATGCCCTATATTTCATTTATTTCACAATTTCACCATGTAAAATTTCTATTTTTTTAATTTAATCTCTATTTAACAATTTCATTAAAAATCTCTTCACAAAAGTTGTTTATCTATCAACAACTAAAAATTTTCTTCCATCAAACAACACAAGCAACTAATATTCATTCATGGCAAAACTAAAATCCATTAACAATTTTACAAATTAATTCTCGGACTAGCTAGATTAAGCTACAACGATCCCGAAAACATAGAAATTATTAAAAACAGAATGAAAAATCTTACCACACAAGCAAGAGAAGTGACCCAAAGAAAAAGCTCTCTAATGGATTTTTCTTAATCCAAAATTCGGTTGAAGATGATGATAAAAAAAGAGGATACTTGGTTTTGTTTTATTTATTTAATCGTTAATAATTAATTTAATTTTACATCCTTTAAAATTATTACAAATTTCAATATTACCAAGCCATCAGATTCCACTATCACCATTAGTGGTGTAGTTACCATATAAGGGCTCTTACTTTAAATTTCTATAGCTATATAATACGTTTAGCTATTAGAACTCAACTTTTGGACTTTACGTGATTTAGTAATTTTTATCGAATTGAGCTTGTAATTGGCAAAATTTCTTGAAAAATTTTTTATACAGTATGAATATCATGCAGTAAGAAATAATAAAATAAAATTTTTGACTTCAGATTTCTAGTCCCGAGACCAGTTTTTCGATTTCACTGAAAATGGGCTGTTACAGTTATCTTTCCTTTTTACTATGTTGCGTTAAATTAATGTTGTATGGTGTTTGAATTCTCCTTTTTGTTTCAAATCACCACTCGGTAAGTTTCAATTTGAGTTTTGTGTTGAAAGTTCTTCGACAAAGCTTAGGCTTTGGGACGTTATTTTAGCAACTTGATTACAAATTAATCATTTGTTAGCCAATTGATTGTCATTTTAGGTTTAGGACTCATTTATGTTGCTTCTGCATCAAAATCGTATTTTGTGTGTAACGAAAACCTGAGATTTTTTAAAATTCGAACGCTGGATAACATGGCTCCCGATGCACATGGCCATTTGACAGGCCGTGTGGTAGGCCTGTAACTCACTATCCTTGAATTGGGGTCACACGGGCTAGGGACACTGGCGTGTGTCCAGATCGTCTAACTCATTGATTATATTTTGGGTCACACTGGCCAAGGACAAAGGCGTGTGCCAAGGACACGAGCATGTGTTTAGCTGTGTACTAGACCGTGTAACTCATTGTGTTGAGCCATACAGCCATGTGCTAGGCCATGTGGACCATTCGGGCCAGACACCCAGGCTGTGTGAATCTACGTGGGCATGTCGACCAAATTTCTAAAATTTTCCCTAGGCCGTAAGCGTCGTTCAAATTGAACGTAAGCTTTTTGAGGTGCATGTATTGTCTGAGTTATGCTATAGAATTTAAGATATGGGAGTTGTTAGTGTATAATTCATTATCTGTACGAATGTCTAGCATGAAGTAAGTTAAGTAGGTATGATCTGTTAGTGAATAATGTGCTTTTATTCGAGATGTGTTTAAGATATGTGATTTTTCCAGGTATGTTTTGTACTCTGTTAATTTTGATGGTACATCCCTTTGTACCTTGTTGAATGAGAACATGTGATATGTGAATATTTTAATTTTTTAATATTGATTTTGAGATATAACCATGCATGTGACTGCATGGAAAATTTGTTATGATTCATTGAGATCTGAGAAATCTGTTTTGCATAGTGTGGATTACCATGCCTTCTATTCTATTATTGTACAATAGCCTGTCCTACATACTCATCACTCTGATTCTGTCTATGCATGCCATGAAACATTACATGGGATTGGGATGATGTGAAAGAATGAAGTTTTTCATAGTTTAATGATATGTAGTATTTGGTGGTTTATCCACAATATTGTCTAGCAGCTTGTCTGCAATTTTGGTGGCACTATCCACAATTATTTGTTAATGTAATTGGGTTGGATGAGTTCTGGGGAAACTCTATTTTGGTGTGTAGAAAAGTTGGGTAGGATATTTTTTGATAAATCTGCATTCTGATTTTTTTGAGAATACCGCATTAGCATAGTCATACATCCTCTGTTCGGTTATACAATCGTTATGAAATCTTTGTGATACTGTAATTTGTTCCACTCTAGTTATATGGTCGTTATGAAACTCTATGTATTACTCTGTTTTGTGTATTGTGTGTGTTTGCCTTCTATCTGAGTTTTGTTATACATAGAGCTTTATAGCTCACCCCTTTTTGTTTTATCTCTGTCTATTCAGGTAAACCTCTGTAGGATCTCGGATTGTTTTTACAATTAATGTAGATAGGGTGATTTCATAATTAATTGTTTGATCTTTCGGGTTTGTAATCTATTTCTAAACTCGTTTTGGGTTAGTTCTTAATTCATCGGTAATTGATATTTCTAATACAGGACTACAAAATCACTTAGGTCGATAAAATTGATTTTGATTTTAAAATCTAAAACTCCAAAAAACATTTTTTGCTGCAAATTTAGTAAATTCTTAAGTGTCTTTTGAAAGAGAACAAATAGCTTTCTAGTGACTATTTGCGAAAGTTAGATTTGCTACATACTTACTAAAATCAATTTTCCAAATGAGTCGATGTAATTTCTCTGGATTCGATCATAACTTTTAGGTCAGGTTTGGGGTGTTACATAACGAGTAATGGGTGTCACGATACCGAGACCCCAAGACTCCCAATTTAGCTACAATTTTGGGTAACATGATATCAAAGCTTGGGTATCACCATATCGCTGCCTAACAGGTGAAAAACTGCATGGACAAAAGCCTTTTTTTCATTTCAAGACATAATGGTCAATATTTGGTTAAATGTTAGTATACTATACATACCAATTTACAAGCTTTTGATTTAAGATTTTGCTGGCTGAACATTTTCTCCTTAGTTTCATTGTTCTTAGTTTAGGTTTTCATTTTTTTTGTTTTCTTTTTGTTTTTGTTGTAGTATTTTTATTTATTCATTCTTGTCAGAACATTGTGGATGGAGATGTTGTAACACCCCCTACCCAAGACCATTGTCGGAGTCGAGCACGAGGCGTTACCTGACTTAACTTACTAGTTCGGAGCATAAAAAAGTTGCTTTTAAAATTAATTCACTCACATTCAATCAATGTCCCTAAAAGAACTCTCGAGACCCTAAAACATGCAACAAAAATGGTTTGGGTCCCAACCGGGAACATTAAAAATTTTCCGATTACTTAAACAAATAAAAATAATTTATTTCACTATTCACAATAAAACTATCCACCTGTGCAGCAGTTACTAAATTAATTTTAACTCGAGCTACGAAACTCAAAATTTAGATCCATAAATCTTACCTAAAACTAGACTAATATATATTTTTACCATAAAATTTTTATAATTTTTGGTTTAGCCAATTGGTACAGTTTATTAGTTAAATTCTCTAATATTTCACTGATCAACTGTCCTGAACTCTCGTCACTAAAATTTAATTATCTCATTGTACAGACTTCATATGGTGTTCTCACTTTTTCTACAGAAAATAAACTCAATAAGGAATCTAGACAAATAAATTACAACTCATAACTATTTTTGTAAAATTTTTAATGACTTTCCAAAGTCAGAATAAGGTATTCCAAAAACCACTTTGACCTTGTCTAACTAAAATGCAAATATCTCAGAATACATAATTCCTTTGTCTACACTGTTATTTTTCTAAGAAAATAGACTCAATAAGATTTAATTCTATATCTTATCCACTCTTTAATTCATTTTCTACTATCCTTGGTGATTTTTCAAAATCACATCACTACTGTTGTCTCAAAACTGATTCACTCCCAATTTTTACTTTTTCATGATTTCTATGCATAATTTATCACCTAGACTTTTATAACAACAAACACATTCATACTTAGCCATTTTAATAACTATTCATCATCAAATATTTACATATCATCTTTTGGTCATAATTTAAGAATATACAATTGAAATAACTAAGTCCCTATACATGCCATAGCTCGAAACATTTATCGTCTTAAAATACCGAGTTGTGGTGGTTGATAGCGTGAACGCTCTCCGACGTCTTCAAGATCCCGACTATGCTTGATAATACTATATGAAAGAAAAAGAAATAAAAGGAGTAAGCATAAAGCTTAGTAAGTTTACAAGTAAATAAATAACAACATTTAACACAAATAATGATATGCAAGTATTATGTTCTTAAGTTTCCTCTTTACTTACTCTCATTTACTTGTTTATTTACTTACCTATTTAGATAGCTTAAGATTACAACTTACTATTCTCTTGCTGAAATATTGGTTCTCATTGATATCATAACATATTCTTAAATCTTATAACTCATATGAAGTTGCTAATTATACTTTTATTTGAACTTCCATAGAACATAATCTGTTTTCTAGCCCGTTGAGCAACATTGGAATAATAAGGATACTTGGATCTCATATCTGATAATAACATGCCAAAGCCATGTCCCAAACATGGTCTTACATGGGATGTTTCCTATGCTGCCAATGCCATATCCCAGATATGGTCTTACATGGGAGTTCTCATATTGGTGCCCATTCCATGTCCTATATATGGTCTTATGGGGGACCTCTCATCTCGGTGCCAACTCCATGTCCCAGACATGGTCTTACATGAGACCTTTTATCTCGGTACCAACGCCATGTCCTAGACATGGTCTTAGATGGGACCTCTTATCTCGGTGCCAAATGCCATGTCCCAGACATGGTCTTACATGGGACCTCTTTACCCAAATGTCATGACATTTGTATCTGTTACATTCCTTATGTTTCAACGGGACTTTTTAACATTGATTCTCTGTCATATCATACTTGAGTCAACATTAAATAAATTCATGAAATAAATATATAATTGCTGGAAAATAACAACATTAATAATAATTATTAAAATATTTCATTTATTTACCGTAAACTTACCTCGGTATAAAATTTAACCAAATCTAGCAACTTAGTCCTCTATCTTTTTCTTTCCCTAGTCTAACTCCAAATTTTGTTATTCTTGATCTATAATAGCAAATTTAGCTTATTTTAATAATCACATTCATCAAAAAAATCCTTGACTCAAACTTTGGAAAAATTACAATTTTGCCCCTAAACTTTTGCATAATTACACTTTTTCCCGAAAGCTCAGAAATTAAACTTCATCTCTTATTCTTATGTTTTATGGCATGCTGAACATTTTTCCCTTCTATGACAACATCAAATTCCCACTCTAGCATGTACTTATCAACATTAGGTATTTTTACCGATTATGTTAATATACTCGTTTTCACTTAAAATCGACTAGCAAAAGTTGTTTAACATAATTTAAAGCTTTATATTCTACCATAAAACATCAATATAAACACATTTCACCTATGGGTATTTTTCCAGATATAAATCCTAGGTTAAATTATTGCTAGAATAAGCTAAATCAAGTTACCGGGACTACAAAAACGTAAAGAACATTAAAAACGAGGCTGGGAATCACTTACTATGGAGCTTGGAAGCTTGAAAACCCTAACTATCGCTTCCCCCTTGCTATTTTCGTTCACCATGGAGAAGATGAGCACATTTTGCCATCTTTTTCCCTTTTTAATTCTTTTTATTACTAAATTACCAAATTGTCCCTAACTTAAAAATTTCCTATTTCACTTATCTCACGTCCATTTTTGTCTATCAACTTAACCAATGGTCTAATTACCATATAAGGACCTCTGATTTAAAGTTTCATGAAACTTGGACACCTCTAATATGTAGAACTCAACTTTTGCACGTTTTACAATTTAGTCCTTTTGACTAAATTGAGTGCCCAAACGTCAAAATTTTTAAACAAAATTTTCATAAAATCATTCCGTGAAATTGTAGACCATAAAAATATAAGACAAATAATTTTTTTTCAGCGGATTTGTGGTCCCAAAACTACTGTTTTGACTATGCGCAAAATCGGGATGTTACAGATGTATTAAACATCCACGCTTCATTGGATGTTTATCTATTAATGAGCATTTTATCAAACCTTATCTTTTATATTTTATGCCTACTATGTGTTTGTTAAAATATTTTTGTGGAATTTATGTTTGATCATATGTTGAATTGTTTTATTGGTTGATTGATGAGTTGGTTACTTAGATAAGTTATTATCTATTTCTTTATTGGTTATTTGTTCAAGTGTATTAAATTGCATATTACACTAGAATTGATGCCTCTAGTAGAAGATTTAGATAGATGATGTAACACCCTTAACCCGTATCTATTGCCAAATTAGGGTTACGAAGCATTACTGTACAAACAGAACATTTAAACATAAATTTCATACACTATCATAAACACATCATAAGCCAATCATACGTACACATTTCGTCCCTAAATTGATCCCTCGAGGCCTTAGAAATACTTGAGAAACAATTTGGGACTAAGTTGAAAACATTTGAAAAGTCTAATTAAATTTTACAAAATTTTGGAAATAGGGGGTCACACGGCTGTGTGCCTCACACGGCTGAGACACACTCCTATGTCTTAGGCCGAGTAACCTTTGAACTAGAGACACACGGCCGTGTCCCGGCCTGTGTCCTCACCCGTGTAACTCTCTGAGTAGGGTCACATGGCCATGTCACATGCCCGTGTGCCAGGCCATGTAACTCTCTGAGTTGCCCTACACGCTCATGTTTCAGGATGTGTGTTAGGTCTTGTAACTCATTGACTTGCATACAAAGGAACTCACAGATGACACGCAGCTGAGTCACACACCTGTGTCTCAAGCCGTGTGAACCTAAATTTTCCTAAAAGCAAGTCATTTCCAATACCATTTTATGCATAAACATTTGAACCATTTGTGCACTACTTCAAGGCATCAAACCCTACCTAAACATACATATGAATATGACACTCTAATACCCTAAATCAACTAACCAATATGCCATTAAAAGGCACCTCAAATGCATTCAATAATCTTTACCTAAACATGCAAATTCTACCACATTTCAATCATCAAATCCTAATTCAAAACTTACCAAACATGCAAAAAGCTTGACCATTACCATACCATTTCAAATATACCATAGAATTCATTCCAAACACGTATCATAAGTCAACCAAAATGATACCATCTAGGAAGGTATCAAATGGTACCAAACGAAGATAACATCCATAACTTATACAAGCCAATTCACCAACTAACTATGGAACAAAATGACATTACAATTCAACCTATACATGCCATTATAACCTTGGCCATAACATTAAAAAAAACTACCGATATTTATGTTAGATAGTGTGATAGATCTCCGATGAGCTTCCAAATCGATCGAGCTTCTGATAATCTATAAAAAATAGGAAAGAAACTACGTAAGCAATTAATGCTCAATAAGCTCGTACAACTTAAACACAACTACCATTTCATTTACATAATGTAAATAGCATAAGTGTAATACCAACTAAACCATAAACTTGGCATAATGCCTATACAACATCACAAACTTCACAAGTTAGTACATTTGTACATGGTTCAAATGAATTCATCCATAACAAGTAATTTACACATGTATTCACAGCATTTAGATCACCATTTCCCTTTCATAAGTTCATGATACATTTCATTTGAACACTTACCATTTCATTTCCTTTTCATACCTATTGAACCATCTAGAATCACATCGGATACTCGAGAAAGCTCATACAAAGTGCGCCTTTACATAACTGTAACCTTTCCTTTACTTCATTGCTCACATGGGTTGTAGGTTGGAACATAAGCTACATGATGCTACTTCCACAAGCTGTGGAGAATTTTCAACAAATGTAGGACCTCAGCCATCAGTAGGACATTCAAGACCATCACCCAAAAGATGAAATCCCTAATGACATGTCATTTGTATCCTAAAAATTCCTAAGGTTCAACCGAGACTCAACATCCGTCAATTTACCATAGCATTGATATGTTCATATATCAATCCATTTACTATGTAACTAACAAGATAATAATAAATTTAAATAGCATATACACAATAACCGTTCCTACAAACTTACCTTGACAATTAGGGGCATGAAGGTTATATCGAGCTAATCCGAAGCTTCTGCTTTGCCTCAATCTAGATCCGTACGTGGTTTATCTTGATCTAAATAGAAAATTTCAGCAAACTTAATACTTCTAGCATTCAATTTAGTCCACATTTCATATTTATGCAAAATTACCATTTTCCCCCTAACATTTTAACTTTTCACAATTTACTCCTTAAGCTCATAAATTGAAATCTAAGCATTTTAATCCCCTATTCAAGCTAACTGAATCTATTAGGGACTTATATCAGCCCAAATAAATCATTATTTCATAAATTTAACATGAACTTTTACTACTTTTAGAGATCAATCCATATATGTAAATTTCATCAAAAATCACTTTACGAAACTTGTTTATTTCTCAATAAAGTTTCGTAATCTATCATTTAACATCAAAAACCATTCAATAACATTCATTGCATAATCCTTAACCTTTAACAATTTTACAAATTGACCCCCGGGCTAGCTAGATTAAGCTAAAAGAATCTCAAAAATAAAATAAAAACATAAAAAGGGTTGAAATCGCTTACATGCACACCTTTGAAGTTTTCGAACATAAGAACCCTAAAATGGCGTGTTCTTCCTTTGAAATCACGATGGTAACACTTTGAAGAAGATGAGCACATGTTTTGTTGTATTTGTTTTATGTTTAATTTTACTAATTACTATTTTAACCTTAGTTTATAACTTAAAAAATCACTTCAACTATGTTCATATATGTCCACTAACTTTAAGAATGGTATAATTACCATTTAATTCCATTCACTTTAAAGTTTCATAGCAATTTGACCATTTTAACTAATAAAACTCCACTTTCACACTTTTTACGATTTAGCCCTCTTCACTTAATTAATAAAGCAAACATTAAAATTTCTTGACAAAAATTTAATATGACCTTACTAATATCCCATAGACATTAAAATATTAAAATAAAAATTTACTCGTCAGATTTGTGGTCCCAATACCACTATTTCGATATCACTAAAAATAGGTTGTTACAGACGAGACCAATAAGAGACTCTATCATGTAGGACTTTGATACACATGTGTCGAATAGTGAGGCCGAGAGGAGATTTATATGCCTAAGTGAGACCAATAGGAGAACTTAGTTGGTACCTTCTAGTTTAGGATGAGACTGTGAGAAGATTCCTAGCTAGGAGTAGCAAATAAAATAATCATCATAGATTTATTAGCTTGGTTAATAATCCATGACTCACACAACCATCATTTCAATCCATTTGCATTGTTTCTACTAGAAAGGAAGAAGTTAGCTTGGTACTTTTATTTGTTATTTTAGATATAGCTCAAATCTTCTTTCTTTGAACTTGCACTTATAATGTCAGAATCGATTAGATTAGTAACTGCTTAAATTGTAATTAACCTGATAAACACATTTACCAATTTGAAAATCCTTGTGTTTGATCCTTGCAATACTCAAGTGTTCTATTGTGACACTTATAAATATTACAACTGACCTATCACACTTGCAGATATCGCTATATTATTGGTTGTATAAGTGTTGATTCTAAGCCTTGGTGCACACACATCGGGGCATAGTCAAGTTGTTAGCGCCTTTCTCAGGGATTGTAACAATGTAAATTTTTAGTCAAGCTTGTTGCTTTGGAGGCAATATTAGACGAAAGACAAGGAAATTAGATATTGCATTTTATTTCGTTATATAATATTTTATTTTTGTGTTTTTATATTAATTTGTGTTATTAAAGATTTAGCTTAATCATGTTTAATAATAATGGATATAGTTCGTTGGGTGACTAATACAACTATGAAGAGTAGTTGAGTTCAGTGAATGGAGATTCGACAAGCCATTGGAGTTATTATGGTGACCATAGATGGCACGAATATTCATACAAGCACCCTCATGGGTCGTATGGGTATGTGGATGGTATGGATAGTTACAACCTCGAGTGGTCAGCTAGTTTTCCGAAGCAAGTTTCATATTCTTCATATTACTATTTAGAAAGTAATATGGGGATGACGAGTACATGGAAGACCCATCGCTTGCTACACGGGTTGGAATATTAGAGGAGAGCATGTATTCGTGCTAAGCTACTGTGTCTTCCATGTCCAAGTCATTGCAGTAGATATTGGAAGTTGTCCAATGTTGAATTGCAATGTAAACTCTGATGGATGAGGTCTAGCATGATATTATCGAGCTCAAGGATGAGGGCCACTTCTCCGTTATTGAGCATGATGAGTGGAACATAGGTGTTCAGACATTATGATGAGATTGTGAAAAGCGAAGATGGTTATTCACTCTGATTGACATAGAAATAGGAGTAGGAGTAAGAGTAGAGTTAGATGTAGAGGAAGAGCTAAATTGAGAATTAGGTGAGGGTATGGAGGAGTCGACACACTTTTCAACCATTGTTGTAGAGGAGCCAACCGACATACTTCACGATCACATGTATTTTTCTTCTAATGCGGAAACTGAGGTTTGGACAATGACTTTCCAAGACAATGAGTTTGTATTGCTTAAAGTTATAAAACCTCAAAATGAATTTCGGAGTTACTTAGTGTTATACCCTTACCCGACCCGTTCGTTGAATTTGGGTGAGAGAGTCACAATTGGACCAGGTTATTGTTCCAACTTAGAATTTATTTAAATTTAAAACATGTTAAATTACCTATTTATAAAGGATTACAATATTTTCCAATTCCTAATATAATCCTTCTTTCCCTACTCTGGGCTACCAGGTTACACTAAGGTCACCCTTATGGCAAAATTCCTAAAGGTACCCTCCCCTTTTTCCTGTGTGAATGACTTCAACAAAGCCAACCAATCCTTGACCCCACACAATCTAGCTTGGTCTCTCCTCGAGTTCCACTTCTCTCAAATCCTGCAATCACGGATCAAACCTTTGTAAGTTCTAATGAACTTAGAGAATTTCCATATTTAACATAAATAGGCCAAATCTTATAGAGATTTAATTAAATAAAAATAAATGCGACCAGCTTCCTACTTGTTTGGGAAATTTCTTTTAAACTTGTCGTAGTAGACTTTATTCTATTCTCGACCCTATCCACAAGTGGATAGATTGTTGAGTGATTTATAGTTATCCATTCTATCAACCTTCGAGCCATCTTGGCAACTCCTCTAAATGCCTCCTCTCTTCCACTGGCTCCATCATTTCTTTACCTATTTTTTTATTTCCACTTATCCCCATCTTGGAATTCTTCTTCCCACCATCCTACCCTAGTAATGTTGTCCTCCAGCCTGTCACCTAAAGGCCCTTGGTAAGTGTTCCAAAACTGTTTAGTCCATGGCAGACTTTTTTCTTATTCTAATCCCTTATGACATTCTTCCATTCCTTTCATTAGTGTAACAGTCCAGGTCCCGCACCACCCTAGCAGACCAGATTCCGCTTGGTTTAATTAGTGGTTAGATTACTACTTGTAATCCACTTTAGATACATTACCCTACCCTTAGGCATAACACGCCCTTCAGCTATAGACCCTTGTGGCCCTTAGATTTCATGTCCTTCATACTGCATCATTTTATAATTCTCCATTTTGATGACACTTCTTTAAAGATTCCTCCTTAAAGAGTAATAGTCATGCAAAACATATCTACCCTCACCTATATCCTTCTTCATCGATTGTCTACATTCCTAAGACAACCCACTAACGTATGGGGTTTCTCTAAGCATCCTTTGAAAACTCTTATTACAAGATTTTTATCTATGATCCTTGGTTATACCACTTTGGCTTGCTCTTACATGAGGCACCACTAGTGCATCACTCCTATGAATACTCCTATTAGGTTACCTTCCACATGTTTTCCTTACCTTCATAACTGCTATGTTAGTAGTCTTTTCCTACTTTATACTTACCTTTTACCTTGTTTTCAAAACTTCCCACTTTTACCATTCTGAAGGTCCATCCGTGTTTACTGTCCCGGCAGGCTACTCCATGTTTAGTGTCCAGTAAGACTCCACAAGATGCTGTAATAGTGCTGTATTTTCATCACCTGGTCCCATGTTGGTTGTCCTAGCAGACTCCATTAGTTTCCATAGTCGAGCTATAGCCTTACGCTATGTTTACTATCCCAACGGACTGTAATAGTTGTCCTCTCCTAACTCAGGTCTTACTCCCTTTCATCCCGTGTTTATTGTCCCATCAGAATATCTTGTGTTTATCATCCTGGCGGTCTATCTACAATGTCGTAGCATTTTTTAACTATGGTCTTACTCGATATAACAGCATGTTTACTATCTCAGCGAACTACCAAAGGATGCCATAACGTCTTTCTGCTGTGGTCTTAGTTCTATTTACCATTTCAGCGTGCTTTCATATGATGTCATCACACCTTTTAGCTATGGTCTTACTCATTTTTGTCATGATGCCATAGCAACTTTTAGCTATGGTCTTATTCATCTTGGTGTATAGCCTCTAATTGGACCCGCGGCATAGTGTAATGCTCAGGTCTGTGCAAGTTTACACAGTTGTTATCAAGTAATAAAGTAAGTAAAAGAGTTATTGTCTCCATAGAGACTGTGTATTTTAATCAATTAATTGTAAAATTAAAGTTAACAAATTGGTGATACAGACACAATATTTTGAGTGATGATGTTTAAGCTAAATTAAATTATCTAAATGCAAGATGATCCTTAATGAAAATTAATCTAAATGAAAAGTATGAAATGAAATGTATGAGATGGGTTTAGCAGCAAAACACAAAATTCAACAATCAATAACATGAATATGCTAAGATAATTACACTATTCAAATTAGTTTATTTTTCTCATGCTTAACAGTGTTCGGAAAACATTCCATGGCAACTCCATCTTTCATGAGTTTGGAAACCAAATTATATCCTTTCAGAATCTTTTACTTAGTGAAATATGCATTTCACTGACCATATTAAACTAAGGGTTTCTTAGAATTCATGTGAAGTAAAAGGGACAGATCAGGTTCGAAACAATTTAATCACATAAATCTAAAAACTATGCAAGATAATAGAGCTCGTTAAAGTTATTATGAACCTTTAATTTAGTCAGATCAAGATCTAAATTAAGCATGCACTTTTTAATTATTATGTCCATTAGTCATCGTCTAGTCAAGGTCACTCAGCTAATTCAAATGCATTCAATCACTTATGGATGAAATACATACTTGAATTTAATTGAAAAGATGATCAACTGAGGCAAAAACACTATAAACATGGCTTAAACAAACTTCTTTAAATAAATGCAATCATCCTAGCTCAACAGATTAAGCTACCATTGTTGATGACAAGATCATAAAACACATTGCAAACATGATTAAATCAAAATAACAAAGTAAAGGAAGAATAAACTTTGTTCAAATCGATAGTCTTGCGAAATCCAAATGAAGATATTTTCCTTCGATCCTCATGTTGCTCCTTTGCTAATGGCTTATCAAGGTGGCTAGCCAAGAGACAACCTTATCATGGTTTTGCTGGCTAAAGTGCTATGCGTGGAAAGAAGGAAATGAGAGAATAAAAAATGAATGGATGAGTAATGAATGAAGGAATGATGGATGATTTTTAGGGATGGAGGGATGAATGAAAATGTGAGAGGAGTGTGGTATTTATACTTAAGGTTGGTGGCTGAATTTACTAAAAATGGCGTCAAAGATCCCTTGGTTCTCTCCCATTAATGGCCAACCATAACAAGTGGAAATGAGGGTGAGTTGGTTGTTTGATTTAAGCATGGAATCATGCTAAATTTAGCCATGGGGTGGACGATTTCTTGAACAATCTACATTTGCTGAATTTTACTAATTTTCACAATGTTGGGACCTCGAAATAATTGTCTCAAAGCTGATTTTAGGGCAACGATAGGCTTGTGCCAAATTTGGGCTTTACTCCCCCTTGTTGGATGGTTTCATAACCTAATAAATAACTAGACATGTCCATCTTGTAACATCAGTTTAATTGGGTCAAATTAATATCTATGACCCAATTTTACATGGTTTTGCCATCCAAGTAAGGTGGATTTGTTCATGTCTATGCAAGAATTTTACTGAGTTCCATATTATATCACCTCATGGTCCCACTGCATTATTTAAACATAGCACATTAAAAAATAACATGAAAATGATTTAATTTATGCACAAAATTCATATAATAAAACAAAAATTTGCATATTTCATAAATTCTTGTCCGTGATTGAGATTCAAGCAAAATGCACTATTTCATTAACAATTGCTTGGGCTTAGTGTTATTTTTTTAGTAAAAAGGTGGTAAAAATGACTAGAAAATCCTATACAATTTAGAGTTTACACACCCCCAAACTTAATTCATTGCTCGTCCCGAGTAATGTTTCATGTAAATCACAACTGTTGCTAAGGCAATTTTGCAATAAGATTAAGCAGCATCAATCTTTACACATAATCATGCATCAACAAGATCATGCTCACGAACTCTTTTCATTGATAAGTCACTCATATGCAAACATTATTTCAAAATTTTATTCTAAGTGGGAAACTGCTAACATAAGTTATAGAGTGCATGCTTTTCAAGATCATACATAACATTCACCATTCGATCAAAGTTTCCTTATTAATCAAACAAAGCAATCAAAAGGTCTAATTAAGTTTGTAATGAGGCTAGGCTTAAGGTATGGATAAAGAGAGGTGAATTTTAGGTTCAATAATCTTAACCCTATCTTTGCCTTGGATCAATTCGAATTACATCCTTCCTGCTCATGGGTTTTTTTTACCCCCAAACTTAATTTTGAAACATATGCCCAATACTTCTCAATACTTTGAGTATTTATTTTGCTCTTTTTGCTTGACATTTGAATAGAGCTTTTTTTTTTAATTTAAACATATGAAGAACATGTACACCCTTTTGTATTTTTCCTCGATCTTTGCTTACCAACACAAGTATCATTAAGATAAGTGCAAAAATAAGATAAAATTTAAAAAGATGGTAGCATGGCTTTTGATGTAGGTAAATAACAATAAAATAGTCTTTAAGGCTCAAATTAAGGTTTCAAGGGTCAAAATTTATATGGTAGGCTTGAAAGGTTCAAACAATCTAAAGGAAATGTGCCTAAATCAAGTTTATATTCTTATGTCTCCTAGGATTTTCCCTCAAGAAAGTTACTAAGTCAATTCTAAAAACTTAAACCTACATGCATGTTTATTTCAAAAGAAGTTTAATTTTTATGGTAAAAGGCTACATAAGACCTAAGAATACACAAGCATTCCATAACTAAAGATAACATAAAAAACTCAAATAAAATCAGAAATCATGCTTGCATTTAGACTAACTTATGAACAAAAATTCTTTCTGAACATTCATTTATTTCAACATATTTATGTGAAAAGATTGAAACATACTTGAAAATTTAAAAATTTATACAAATATTGCCTTACCCCTTTTAGAAAGAAGTAAAGTTCTCATTGCAAAAATAAAGTAATGAATGAAAATTGAACACCAAGTAGGATAGCAAGAAAGAGAGGTGAGTCCTGAAGACTGCTTAAGTACCAATTCTTTCTCAACAATACAATCCTAGACATGTTCATTCTCATTACCACGACACTTTGCTTTTTTCTAATAAAGAGGCATTGAGCTTATTTTATTCATGATTGCAATATCTTAGTTATTATACGAAAGCAAAATACTAACTAAGGAATGGAAATAAACACTTAAAAATAAATACTAAGGATAAGAAATTCCCCCTTTTTATTTGTGTCATCCTCCATATATTTTTCCTTTTCCTTTCTTTGTTGCACTTGATCCTACAATATTCTCTTGCCATGTCTCGAAGATATGATGTGGGAACTCAGGAACAAAAGTGTTAGAGATATTCTTTAAATTATTTCGTAAGGTATCATCTCTAAATTTTGCATATCTCCAGTAAGCTTGTTGTTGGTTATGGATGAATTTCCACATATCCATCATAGTTGAAAATTCTAAATTCTTCATAGTGTTTGAAGAATTAAGAATGGTCATCTCAAGATTAAAACTTGGCTCCACTAGTTCAGCAACATTTGGTTCCACCCTCGGTTCAGGACTGTTTGTCTCCTCTTTAGTTTCTACTTCTTTTGTCTCATCAACTGAGTCACCTTCCGATTTAGATTTGGTTGATGACCCTTCTGATTTTGGTTCGTTTGGCTCATTGGTTCAACTTAGTTTAATAATCCAACATTCTTCACTAACCTCTCAAAGTCATGCCTTGTTATGCAACCTTGAACATAACAGTCCTTCAAGTTTGCCTTTGATCTTACTTGGGCCCTCAAGCAAAGTGAAGTAATCAATGATGAAAAGTAGGCACTTCCTGCCTTTTTCCTAGCGTAATATTGAATTTCCTTAAGAATAATTCTCTAAACATTGATAGACCTTTCTATCATAACCGTATACAACAAAACCATTTGCCCATCAAGATGGTGGAACTATGTGAGGGAGGCATAAAGCTATATCAAATAAAGTAAAACCATACCTTAGCCATTAGGATGACTACAATACTTTCTTATAATCATTAGGATCCTAGATTTGTAACCACATTAAGAAATTCTTGAAGAAAATCCTATTTGATATTAGTCATCATGGTATAGTAGTCATCTTCTTCAAAATCAGGAAAGTTAAACAAGTCATTAATGGATTCAAAAGTAAGGGGTACCTTCTTCTTATGAATAAGAAATTCATTAGCATCTGACATGGTCAAGTTGGCATAGAACTTTTGCACTAAATCTTCATCAGGCATTGAGAATGCATCACAGAATTGTTCCCAATTCAAAGCATTAATCCTCTTTCGAATTGACAATAGCATGATCATCTTGTCATTGCTCTCCAAATTGAAACATTTTTCTGCCATCATGGGTTGATTCATGAAGATGGAACCAAAATTTTCCCTTATTTCCTCGTTTTGAATCACAATCAGATTTTTGGCAGAAGTCTTGGAAGATTTAGTTCTTTTGCAAGACATGGTGATTTTTCCTGAAAAATAGGCAAAATTTCGACATAGGAAGGGAAACCAAATCGATAGTGTGTGTGGTGGAGGTTTGCGAAGGTGATGGATTTGCAACGACGACGAGTTTGCGGTGATGACAAGGCTACTCTGGCAATGAAATTGATGCGGCGATAGGAGGGACTTGTGACAAGGGAAGAAATTTGGGAAATGTTTTGGAATTTGAGGCTAACAGAAAAAAGGAATAGAATGGGTGGCTAAGGTTTAAGCTAGTTGCTTGAATGATTGTGAAAAATATGATGGTCTGAAAGGGTTTATATAGTGATGGATTAAGGTAAATTTATAGCCAAAATTTAGCTACAAGCAATTACTTGGGTAGTAAATTAATGAGGGAAGGGAAAAGTGGTGGAAAATTTAGGGTTTTTGGAGACCCTATGGACAGTTGATAACTCTTGAAAAGAGTTATATTTTAGGCCTCTAGATGGAATTAATTGTTTGTAATTAAGTAAATACATATGCTTTTTTAGGATAATTTTAGAACATTGCATAACAAAGCTTGGATTACACTATAATGGTCATCATTTATTACTTTTATTAATTAGAGAATGAAAATGTGTTGTTGTGGTTAGACACATGTGCAGGTAGAAGAAGAGGATGAAGAAGATGCAACAGGAAAATATGGGAAGTGAAACATTGTCGTGGCAAATTGTGAGATTGATTGTCAACAAAATGGTCATGGAAATTCCAGGAAGATGACTCAACACTCTATCCATGTCACTCTCAGCTAGTTGGACGTGTACTAAAAAACCACCCTAGAAAAGAGGAGAAAAAATGTGTGCTGAGAGGGACGGATCTACCCAATAAAAGAAGAAGAGAAAAGAAGAAAAATGATAAAGGAGAATTGGTGTGAGAAGAAAATTGGTGACAGCGGTTTTTCTCTCAGTTTTTTGGAGAATTCCAGCGAAAGAAAGGGAAACAACTTAAGTGAGCAAAATACAGCCGTGAAGAAGGGGACAGGCAATTATTCTGGATTCACATACAATCTGAAGATCAAAGAAAAGCTAGAGTGTGGCGAGAATTCTCGTCTTTCTGCCTTTATTTTCCTGATTTCTGTGATTCGAACTTATTTGAGAATGTTGATGAATGATTTTATTTTGATTTAACTTTTCCACCCATGAACTAAATCTTTTCTGGGTTGGAGTTATTTGAGTGAATGTTTTATCATCTTTAATGCCTATGATTTGAGATTGTCTATGTCATTGTTTCATTCAATTTATGCTTATTTTAAATACATGCATGCAAGCTCTAGACATAGTTGATTGTGTGTTGTGTTCTTAGATGTATTTTAATTGTGAACAGGTTAAATATGCAAGCTCTTGAATCATTTGATGCAAGCGAATACTTGACAGAATCTTCTTAGTACTCTATACATAGATGTTGTGAGTTACACAGAGAAGAACGTTCATTATAGTTATTATTCTAGAGTTATGTAGACATACAGTAACTTAGATTTCTAGCTTATTGATCTAGCTATCGAAAGAGGCATGTTACAGTAGTGACTCTTTGAGTAGTTGATTAGACAATATTTTTCCATGGCATTATTTTTATATTAACATTTCTCCTGAATAATTCTAGCCTTATTCATTCTACAACAAAAATACTCTTGCTTTTCTCTGTAATTTGCTACAACATTTAATTGCCAAATCAATTCTTTTTTTTAGCATTTGATTTCATTAATTCATTGTAAAAACATCTTATTCAACTTGAAAGTATTTCCTACTATTCAGTATAGCCAATAGGATTATAATAACTTAATTTCTTACCAATTTCGATCCCTGTGGTGACGCTACTTACTTATCACGTGTACACTTGCACAATTGCATTAGTTATTTACACGCAACAAGTTTTTGGTGCGGTTGTTGGGGATCAGCAATATTGGTGAAAATTTGAATTGTTATTATTCTTGTTATTTTTGTTAGAGCAGTTAACTAGTATTTTATTTTATTTTTCAAGTTTGTATTATTACATGAGAAGAAGTATTCAAGAGGATACATAACATTGTTTTGATCCTGGAATTGAAAGGACATTAAGGCGAAGAAGAAAATAGTTAAGAAAAATGGAGAGAATTAGAAATGATCAAATCAGAGAAGATAAAGTACTTCGGAATGAAAGGAATGTTGATATTCTTCGAATCATAGATGCTAGAGACAGACCCATTAGAGAACATGTAATGCCTATTTTGGATGATCTAAATCCAGGAATTGTTAGGCCACATATTCAAGCTCAACACTTTGAATTAAAACCAATAATGTTTTAGATGCTGCAAATGGTAGGGCAGTTTAGGCCACATATTCGAGCTTAATACTTTTTCTTAAAGTCTGTGACTCATTCAGGCAGTAGGGTCTCCTTGAAGATGCCCTTAGATTAAAATTGTTCCCTTATTAATTGCAAGATCGTGCCAGATCATGGTTGAATGCGTTAGCATCAGGTACAGTGGCATCTTGGAATGAACTGTGTCAGAGATTTCTGCTTAGGTACAATCCTCCAAACATGAATGTCAAGATTAGGAATGACATTACATCGTTTGGGCAATTGGAAGATGAAACATTATATGAAGCATGGGAGCATTTCAAGGAACTAATTAGAAAATTCCCGATGCATGGTTTTTAGCATTAGACACATGAAAATGTTCTACAATGGTTTAAATGCTTATACGCGAATGGTGGTGCATGCATTTGCTAATGGGACATTGCTTGACAAATCCTACAATGAAGCATACGAAATTCTGAAAAGAATAGTAAACAATGACTATCAGTACCCCACTACCAAAGATGGTACTGGTAGAAGAGTTGCTGGAGCAAGTTACAATGATACTTGATACGATTACATCTTTAACAGCTTAGGTATCATCTTTAACAAATATAATTAAAACTATGAAAAGACCCTCTATATTGCAGCAGATGAAGGTTGCACAACTAGCATGTGTATACTATAGAGAAGATCATGTTTTTGATGAATGCCTATCCAATCCAGCCTCTGCGTATTACATGGGGAATTTTATTCGTAACAACAACAATCCCTATTCAAAAACATACAATCCAGGGTGGAAACAACATCCAAATTTCAGCTGGAGTAATCAAGGAATGGGAAATGCCAGCAATGTTAATAGACAAAATATGGCTGGTCAACCAATGCCGCAGCAAAATGTGCAACAAATTTTTTCATCTTCAACATCAACTATGCAAGCTCTATTAAAGGAGTATATGGCTAAGAATGATGAGATTCTTCAGAGCTAGGCAGCTTCCTTAAAAGCTTTGGAGAATCAAATGGGAAAAGTTGCCATTGCATTAAGTTCCAGACAACAAGGAGCATTGCCTAGTCACAAACAAAGTTCTTGATCTCAAGGAAAGGAAAAATGTATGGCCATAACACTCCGGAGTGGCACCTAACTGCCAGGAGTTGTGAACGTTGCCTTTACTGAGGAGGAAAGTTTAGAAGTTCCCGAAAGTGCAACTTTTGAATTAGTAGTGGAATAAACTACAAAATATGGGAGTAAACAAAAGCATATAGAAGCAAATTCATCTTGTAAATACAACTGTCTTGGAAAAGCAGCCTCAACAAATGGAAGGTAGGCCACCACCACCTTTTCCCCAGCGTTTCTAAAAGTCGAAGCAAGATGTTCAACTCAAGAAATTTCTGGAGGTCTTGAAGCAATTACACATCAATCTACCTTTGGTGGTAGCATTAGAAAAAATGTCTAACTATGTGAAATTCATGAAAGATATCCTATCTAAGAAGAGAAGTTTAGGGGAGTTTGAAACTGTTGCACTTACTGAAGGGTGCACAGCAATGCTAAAGAATAAACTGCCACTAAAATTAAAAGATCTAGGGAGCTTTATTATACCTTGCTCAATTGGAAACCATTATGTAGGTAAAGCATTATGCGATTTAGGTGCAAGTATCAATCTAATGCCTATGTCTGTTTTCAGGAAAATTGGGATAGGAAAGGCAAGACCTACTACAGTCATACTACAACTAGTTGATAGATCATATGTCCATCCAGAAGGTAAAATTGAAGATGTACTAGTAAGAGTTGACAAGTTCATTTTTCCAATAGATTTTATTATTCTGGAATGTGAAGTAGATAAAGAGGCACCTATAATACTTGGACGACCTTTCTTAGCAACTTGTAGAACATTGATTGATGTACAAAAAGGTGAAATAACCATGAGAATTAATGATCAATAGTTGACATTTAATGTGTTTGATGCTTTAAAGTGTGGAAACCTACATGAAGGATGCCATGCTGTTGAATTTGTTGACATTGTAATTCAGGAATAATTTGCAGGACATATGCACAATAATTCTGATGCAGACTCTGTTGAATTAAATAAAACATAATTGGCTGAAGCCATTACTAGTGCATTTCATGTACGCTTATTTGGGAGATAATGATACACCACTCGTAGTTATCTCTACCGAGCGTACAACAGATCAAGAGATGCAATTACTAGAAGTCTTTAAAAAATCCAAGAAAGCTTTAGGATGGTCAATTGCAGATATCAAAGGAATTAGCCCAACAATCTGTATGCACTAAATAATACTTGAAGATTTTCATGGAAAATCTATTGAACAGCAAAGGAGGCTAAATCTTGTCATGAAAGAAGTAGTTAAAAAGGAGATTATCAAATGGTTGGATGCTAGAATTATATACCCAATTTCTGATAGCTCTTGGGTGAGCCCTATTCAGTGTGTACCCAAGAAAGAAGGGATCACTGTAGTTAGCAATGATAACAAGGAACTCATTCCCACACGTACTGTCACAGGTTAGAGATTTTGTATGGATTATCAAAAGCTCAACAAAGAAATGAAGAAGAACCATTTCCCTCTGCCTTTTTGTTAGAGTATGCCCAAAGATCAATCATGAGATGGTTGTAATAACATACTTGATTTATCATGTTTATTAATATAAGGCGTTACCATTATTATTTCAGTTTCTTTTCTGTGTATATAAATAAACTGTTTTATAATAATGTCCTGAGAATAATATGATTATTCTTAAAAGTTCCTTAGTCAAGTATTATTGTTGGATAGGACAACGATAATGCATTAAGACTAACGTGTAGTTGATTGATGATAAAGAGTTGTCATTGATATGGAATGTCAGAATCATTACATGAATATGTGTGTTAGAGAACAACATATTGGACTGACCCGTTATGAGTATGTTTCTTGGATTATTATGTAATTGTCATGACATTACTCATAATGATTAATATTTATATGATCCTTAGACTTGAGATCATCATAATCCCAACATCGTGAGTTGTATATTTTGATACAGTCAAACGTACACCGTAACTAGTTGTTCTATAAAGACTGATGTTGGATATACCGCAATCTATGTAGAGGGATATGGTTGGTCGATATAGGATAAGTCCCTCCTACATAATGGAAGTAATATCTTAGGTCACTTGATTAAGTGAGACTAGAAATGCATGGCCATGCTCAAATAAGTTGATATTAGATGTCATACTTATTTGTATATCGTAGTCTGCTTAAGATATCAAGGAACATGGAATGGACAATGCAAGTGTGACTATTCCATGACTTGTGTCCAATCCAAAGATAAAGGACTTAAGGATTATTGCATAAAAGGTTAATCATAAAAAGGTTAAGTCGAATCATGATCTCTTGTGACTTAGGTAACAATGATGCATTGCTAGATGCCACTCATTGTTCGTAGCATTAGAATCGTTCTAGTGTTACTGCTAACGTTACAAGAACCTACAGGGTCACACCCTATAGTTGAAATGAATGGAATAAACCATAGTTGGTATTGTTTTTGGGGTCGCTTGAATTAAATTAATTATAGAATTAATTTAATTCGGTAATCAAATTTCCAACACATTATGTACAAGGTTGTTGTACGCATAGTGAGGACATGAATTTGGTTAGCATAAGAATTCAAATAAATATATGGTTTACCGAACTTATATTATAATTAATGTAATTATAATTTTCAGATTAAAATATTATTATATTTATTTAATTCTTAAAAAACCCTAAAACAAAAGGATATATATAATCCCGTTTTTCTTTGTTTGAGTCTAGCAGCCGTCAAAGAAAAATAACTCTCAAAACTATTTTGGGGATTCCTTCCGTTTGTAGTCAACTGGGTGGATTACGTAGAGGCCGGAATCACGATAGATTGTGGTTTGATTCGACAGCAGATCAGACTACTCGTTGTTGAGGTGTTGTTGTCTACTCTGAATAAACATTAGGTAATTTTGCAACCTCTTTCACCCCGATTCGTTCCTCACACATGGATCCCTGGTTAGGATCACCAGATTTTTATTTTTCGCTGCGCCATAGGGGTACCGCGATCCAACACTTTTATATATCAGATGTTGGACAGACGAGCAGGGAATGCCTTATACTATTTTTTAGATGGCTACTCAAGGTACAACCAAATTGTCATATCTCCAACTAATCAAGAAACTACTACATTCACTTGTCCTTATGGAACATTTTCTTTCAGAAGAATGCCATTTGTGTTATGTAATGACCTTACAACATTCCAATGTTGCATGCTGGCAATATTTTTCAACATGGTGGAGAAATTCCTTAAAGTATTCATGGATGATTTCTCCGTGTTTGGCGACACTTTTGAAGACTATTTGAAAATTTTAGAGTTAGTACTGTGCCAATGTCGAGAAAAAAATCTTGTGTTGAATTGGGAAAACTGCCACTTCATGGTTTGTGAAGGCATTACTTTGGGCCGTAAGATTTCACAGCAGGGAATTGTCATCGACAAAGAAAAAATAGAAGTAATTGAAAAGTTGCCACCACTCACTCCGGTGAAAAGAATCAAAAGCTTTCTTAGTCATGCTGGATTTTATCCTCTCTTTATCAAGGATTTTTCTAAGATATCCAAACCTCTCTGTCAATTGTTGGAACAAAACAGGCCATACCATTTTGATGAGTTATGCTCAAAAGCGTTTGAAGAGTTAAAGGAGTGACTGATTACAACACCTATAGTCACTACACCAGACTGGACTTTACTATCCGAACTAATGTGTGATGCAAGTGACTTTGCTGTAGGAGCAGTTCTAGGGAAAGGAAAATCCAAGATGTTTCATGTTATATATTATGCTAGTCGTATGTTGATAGATTCACAGCTCAATTATATCACCATAGAGAAAGAATTGTTAGCAGTGGTATTTGCCTTTGAAAAATTCAAAGCTTATTTAGTGGGCACCGAAGTCACAGTTTATACAGACCATTCTACCATTAAATACTTGGTGACAAAAAAAGAGGCCAAGTCCAAACTCATTAGATGGATATTATTGGTGCAGACATTTGATTTGGAGATCAAAGATAGGAAAGGCACTGAAAATCTAGTGGTTGATCACTTGTCACGACTTGAAGCAGGGAATAATTATGGTGATAGTCAAATGATTAAAGACAAATTCCCTGATGAGCAATTATTGTTGGCTATGGCATTGCCATGGTATGGTGGTATTGTTAACTTTCTAGTCAGTGGGTTGCTGCCACCTACGGTCAATCATCAAGGACAAAAGAAATTCCTTCACAATGTCAAACAATATTACTGAGACGAGCCATTTTTATTCAAGCAGTGTGCAAATCATGTAATTCAAAGATGTATTCTGGATGATGAAATTCAAAGTATCTTGCATCACTGTCATTTTGCACTTTATGGCAGGCATTTTGGAAGCATGCAAACTACTGCAAAGGTTCTCCGATCTAGTTTTTATTGGTCCGTCATGTTTAAAGATTCTCATGAGTTATGTCAAAGTTGTGATCGCTTTCAAAGAACTTCTAACTTATCAAAGAGACACGAAATGCCACTGCAAAATATTTTAGAGGTGCAATTATTTTATGTATGGGGAAATGATTTCATGGGTCCATTTCCACCATCCTGGGGCAATATCTACATTCTTGTCACTGTGGATTATGTCTCCAAATAGGTTGAAGCTGTGGATTTACCAGCAAATGATGCCAAATCAGTTCTAAGATTCCTACATACAAATATTTTTACCAGGTTTGGTACCCCTCGTGCTTTACTTAGTTATGAAGGTTCACATTTTGACTACAGATTAGTTTCCAATGCTCTAAAAAGATATAGGGTTAAAAATAAAATTGCCATGACATACCACCCACAGACAAATGGACAAGCTAAAATTTCCAATAGAGAAATCAAGAAAATTCTAGAGAAATTTGTTAATCCCAACTTCAAGGATTGGTCAACAAGGTTGGATGAAGCCTTATGGGCTTATTGACAGCTTTCAAGACACCGTTGGGAATGTCACCTTTCAAGCTTGTCTATGGTAAATCATGTCATTTGCCAGTTGAGCTAGAACACAAAGTATTTTGGGAAATCAAGAAACTAAACATGGCCTGGGGTGCTGCTGCAACTCATCGCTTACTAGAGCTTATTGAGATGGATAAATTTCAAGCTCACACCTATGAGAATGTTAGACTATAGAAAGAAAAGACAAAATGATGGCATGACAAGAAAATTTTGCCACAGTAATATGTACCTGGACAACAAGTTTTGGTAATTTAATTCTAGACTTAAACTATTTACTGGCAAATTAAAGTCGAGATGGTCTGGACCACTCAAAATCGAGCGTATATACCCTCATGGAGCTATCAATGTTAAAGATGGAAAAACAGGATCCACTTTCAAAGTCAATGGTCAATGCCTGAAACATTATTTTGGAGCTCCTATAATGCGCAACAAAAAATTTATTTCTCTTAGAAATACTTAATATTGTTCTCTTACAAAAATTTTCTTTATTTACTTTTTGTATTTAATACCCAATAAATTTATTTAACTGTTTATTTTTTTTTCTTGTTATAGGTTTATTTTTGGGCCAGAATACATACAAATTGAAGCCATTAGCCCAATTCTTTTAATTTCCACAAATTTGCACTAAATACATTTTCTTTTCTCGCTAAATGCTAATTGTTTTACCTTGTCAGACCATGATTAAGGCCAATTTTATCGCACACATCACAATTTCTTCTCTCCTTTTAACCTACCAGATTCAATTTCTTCCCACATTTTCATCTCGTTTTGTTTTCTACTTTTACTCTCTATTTCCTTCATAACGTAATAAATCTAGCCTTTTCATTTTCAAGCTTTCTATATTTTCTTCAATGGCTTCCTAAACAACTTCTGCTTTGACCTCTGCCACTCCACACACCTTCTTCAATAAACTTGCTGAAGAAAAAGGATTCCTTATTCAGGATGCTCCCTTCATGGGGTATACATAAGCCATCTCATCAGTTGTTAAAAAGCATGGATGGGGAATCTTCTGTCTCCATCTTAATAATTTCTTCGCAAAGGTAGTGAAAGATTTTTATGCCCACATTACTTCTCTTGACAATGCATTTATATATGTGCGCGGTGCATCAGTTCTACTTGATGAGGATTCCATCAATGCCCAGTATGGATTGTCTGAAGGTCCTGACGAGCATGCTAACTTTGTGAAGGCAATGTCCCCAGAGCACTTAACCTTAGTTCTCACTGATGTTTGTGTGAAAGGTACACAATGGTCAATTTCAAGAAATGACTGTTACACCGTTGACAGAGTCTTATTAAAGCCTCAATGCAAGATTTGGTACCATTTCTTGAAAACCCATCTCATTCCTTCTACACATAATGCTACAATCTCAAAGGATCGATTGTTGCTTCTCCATTCCATAATGGTGGGCCAAAAGATTAATGTTGGAAACATTATCTTTCGTGAGATTCATCATTGTGCCCAAAAAAATGTTGGCACCTTAAATTTCCCCTTACTAATCAGTGCACTCTACCAAAGAGTCAAGGTTCCCCTACCACCGAATGAAGACCACCTTTTGAATAAAAGGGCTATTACAACGTACATTGCTTAGAAACTGGCTGGCGAGGAAATGCCATGGCAAACTTGCACATCTTCGTCTTCTCCTTCTAGGACTACTTTTGTTGATACCTCGACTTCTCACACTGATTTTGAGTGGCAAATGATTGAAGCTCTAGATGGTTTGAAACAACAATTTTGTGTGTTAGAAAAACATCATAAAATGCTTGTCGTTGAATTTGGAAAAGCTCAAGAGGAGATGGCCATCTTCTAGATATGTTCGCCAATGTGATATTGCCATTCATGAATCCCTGCAAAAGAACCTCTTACGCCCAATGCCACCATTTCCTATTTTTCGTAAGGAACTGCTATTAAATCCTAAAGCAAAATATGAAGAACCTACTACAGCTCCTACGCACAACCAAGAACCAGAGAGAGATGAAGCCAGGACAGAATCTATCCACATTGAATCTGATGATAATGGAATGGATAACACTCAGACTATTGCCTGCACCACAATTCAGGGCCCCAATGACTGCCTAGGAACGTGCAGTTCATTAACTGATTGATGAACTCACAAAGTCAGATACCGATGATGATGAGGAAGAGGTGCCCATCAACTAGCTTAAGAGAAAAATATTCAAAAAGGTTACTGGTAAAACCGTTCAAGCTGATAGTAGTGACTAGGATCGGCCGCAACGTTACAAACAAGCTGCAAGGAAATCTACACAACCCAAGTAAAGTAACATTCTTCCCATCAAAACTTTGATTTTGATAATTTTCATTCATTTTATTTCATATTTGGTAATTGCATTCATGTAGCTTTTATTCATTTAACTCTTTCATGTTCATGCATTGAGGATAATGCCCTTAGGTTTGGGGTGTGTTGTGCATATAGATTGCATTGTTAATTGTTTATACAGTCGTTTTTCCATAACATTCAATTACCATTCAACTGTCTGATTATGTGAGTATATGGTTATCAATGATGTTCAATGAGGATAATAACTCTTCTTTGTAAACTTATAAAATATTGTGATAGTTGTTTAGGCAT
Organism: Gossypium hirsutum; assembly: GCF_007990345.1. Classification (NCBI taxonomy): domain Eukaryota; kingdom Viridiplantae; phylum Streptophyta; class Magnoliopsida; order Malvales; family Malvaceae; genus Gossypium; species Gossypium hirsutum. Next base: position 12,740,756 of record NC_053445.1, on the reverse strand, counting down.
GTTTAGCATAGGACAATTGTTGAAAATGAATTTCTAAAAGCAGAATAATTGAAATATAAATGCAATTAGGCTATAGTAGCATTCTTTGAATAAATTTAGGACTTCTTAACTTAATTTTAGTAGAGTAATAGTGTATAATTTATCATGGTAAAATAATATGAATAATCTAATGTTTGAATCTATTGAGTAGGTCAGTAATATTTTGTTTGCTCCATTATATTGTTGACTAGAAAAATGAGTTCAGATATGAGTTTTAGTAAAAAAAAGTATGTATTTTAGGGACACTCCACTTAATTTTTAGGTTAAATTGCTAAAAAGGTAGTTGTTTGCTTCATCCATCTTTTTAGTTAAAAGCTTTGTTTCATGAGTGATTTATATTCATCTTGTGACATGATACAATACATGGCAGTCTAGTGTATGCTCCATTGAGATTGTCAAGTATAAAATCATGTGGCAATATGAATTCACTAGAAAATTTTTGTGTTGGAAATTGAATAAATGTTAAAATAAAACTAAGTTTAGAAGAGAGATAACCTAGGTATATTCAGAAGAAATCTGCTATAGTTTTAATTGTTGAAATATTTATGAAGTTTTACCTTTAGGAAACATTTTCTAGACTTCATTTGCTAAGCAGGTTTACAAGAACTGTAAGCAATTTTTCTTTGTTTCAGTAAAAGATTGCTAAGAATAGAGGTACACAGTATGCTCATTATGATTTGACAATATAACTGGTGACTGATTGTTTTGGCAATTCCTTGCATTCATGCATATTCATACATTATTTGCTTAAGGACAAGTAATAATTCAAGTTTGGGCATGTGATAACTCTTGAAAATAGTTATATTTTAGGCCTCTAGATGAAATTAATTATTTGTAATTAAGTAAATACATCTGCATTTTTAGGATAATTTTAGAACATTGCATAACAATGCTTGGATTGCACTATAATAGTCATCATTTATTATTTTTATTACTTGGGGAAGGAAAATTTGTGGTTATGGTTGGACACAGGTGCAAGTAGAAGAAGAGGATGTAGAAGATGTAGAAGTAAAATACAGGAAGTGAAACATTATCGTGGCAACGATGTAGAAGATGTAGAAGTAAAATACAGGAAGTGAAACATTATCGTGGCAACGACACCTAGTGGGTAAATTTCTCCTTTTCACTATTATGGGCCTCAAGCCTAAACTACAATTATTTTTTTTGTACTAAAAAAATAAACTGATTAGTACTTGGGCCAAATTGACCCTCTTAATAAATATAAACAAATAAATATTAAATTTTTAAAATTAAAATTAAAATTAAAACTTTTTGATTACATAGAATATTCCTTCTCGAAGAATTACATCAAATTAATTTCCCAGGAAAGGTAGGAGGGGTCACAAATGGTCCTACTTAAATTCCAATCTCCTTAGATAGACTTAATTTAATGTATTAATCCAAGAAAATAATTTCTAAGTATGTCATTTATTAAAAATAAAAACATCAAAATTAAGGGTCTATTAAATTTAACGAGGTTTCAACTTGCTCAACTTCACCATCCTAATAGTGTTTGAGACGTTGACCATTAACTTTAAACATTCCTCCCTAGTTGTTGTACAATTCTACTGCTCCATATGGGTAAACTTTGTAGATGGTATAAGGTCCTTTCCATCGGATTTGAGCTTTCCCAAAAAAAACCTTAACCTCGAATAAAACAACAATATTTTTTGTCTTTCTCTGAATTCACAAGGTTGTATCTGGTTGTCATGCCATCTCTTAGTCATTTCTTTATACATCTTGGCATTCTCATATGAAAATAACCTCAACTCCTCTAACTCATCATGTTGTAACATCCTGTTCTTACCAGCTTTCTTAAGATCAAAATTTAATTGCTTTAAAGCCTAGTGAACTTTATTCTCCAACTCAAGCGGCAAATGATATGCCTTTCCAAAGACTAACCGATAAGGATTCATTCTTAACGGTGTCTTAAAAGCAATTCGATAGGCCCATTGAGCATCATCAAGCTTTCAAGACTGGTCTTTTCTATTAGGTTGCACTACATTTTCAAGGATTCCTCTGATCTCATAGTTCACCCGTTCAACTTGCCCATTTGACTATGGATGATAGCTAGTGGCAATTTTATGTTTCACTTTGCACTTGTCAAGCAACCACTTAAGCCATTTGCTTATGAAGTGAGATCCTTCATCACTAATTATAGCTCTCGAAGTCCTAAACCATGTAAACACGTGCTTATGTAGTAATCGTATGACTACCTTAGCATCATTCGTTGGGTATGCTTCGGCTTCAACCCTCTTGGATACGTGGTCGATAGCTACTAAGATATACCTATTACCATAAGAAAAAGGAAACGGGCCTAGAAAATCAATGCCCCACACATCAAATAATTGTACCTCTAAAATGTTTGTGAAGGGCATTTTGTTCCTCCTTGATATGTTTCTGGTCCTTTGGCATCTATGACAATTTTTCACGTAAGCATACGCATCCTTGAACATGTTTGCCAAATGAATCCTGCTTGTAAGATCTTCGTTGCAGTGTAGGAACCACCAAAGTGTCCCCCACTCGGAGATGAATGGCAATGGTAAAGGATCTCGTCAATTTCACTTCTAGCTACACACTTCTTGATTATGTTATCTGCATATTGTTCAAACAAAAATGTGTCCTCCTAAAAATAATACTGACTATCGTGAAGGAATTTCTACCTTTTTTGGTATGATATTTCTTGCGAAATTATTTCACTTGCTAAATAATTTGTATAATCAACAAACCAAGGTATTTCATTAATTCGACTTACCTTAAAGATATGCTTATCAGGAAAATTTTCATTAATTGGAACATGTGAATGAGTTACCTCGTTTTTTTCCAACCTCAACAGATGATCAGCTACTTGTTTCTCAACACCTTTTCTGTCTTGGATTTCAAGGTCAAATTCTTGGAGTAAGAGTATCCATTGAATTAGCCTCGGTTTAGCATCTTTCTTTGTGAGTAAGTATTTAATGGTCGCATGGTTAGTAAATACTGTGACTTTCGTACCTATGAGATAAGAACGGAACTTGCCAAAAGCAAAAACTATAGCAAGGAGTTCTTTTTCAGTTACGGTGTAGCTAAACTAAGCTCTTGTCAAAGTTATGCTTGCATAATAGATAGGGTGAAATACTTTGTTCCTTCTTTGCCACATCACATCTCCAATAGCAAAGTCACTTACGTCACACATTAACTCAAAAGGTGAGCTTCAATTAGGTCTAACAATTATTGGGGCTAAGGTTAACTGACTTTTCAACTCTTTAAAATCTTTTAAACATGCTATGTTAAAATCAAAAATTGTATATTTCTCTAACAGCATACAAAAAGGTTTAAAAATTTTTGAAAAATATTTTATAAACCTTCGATAAAAACCGGTATGGCCTGAGAAACTTCTAACTCCTTTCATACTAACTGGTGGTGATAAATTTTCAATTATGTCCTCTTTCACTTTATCAAATTCGATCCCATTTCTGGAAATTTTGTATCCTAAAATAATTCTCTCATTAACCATAAAATGACATTTCTTCTAGTTAATGACAAGATTTGTCTCTTCGCACCTCCATAGTACCTTAGCGAAATTACTCAAACAAATATCGTAAGTATTACCAAAAATAGAAAAATCATCCTTGAAAAACTCAACAAAATTTTCTACCATATCAATCAATATTGTCATCACGCATAGCTGATGTAACAACCCGTTTTTCAGTGGTATCAGAAACAGTGGTTTTAGGGTCACCAAATCCAACGAGTAAGTTCGTAAATATTATTATTTAATATTTACGAATCAAATATGGTTTTAAAAAATGTTTTTGATTTGATAACTTATGTTATATAAGCGAGTTATTAAGTTCAAGTAGCATGACCTTAAGGTCAAGTTATTGTAGAAAATGAGGTATCGGGACCTCATTTCTATAAACAATGCCGTAAATATTTTTTATAAATATTTATGGAGTGTCATTAAGGTGGTATTAAAGTTCTGTTGAAAAATTTTAACGTTTCGATAGTTAATTAATTAAAAAGGACTAGATCGTAAAAGATAAAAAAATTTATCACTATTTTATTTGAGTGATTAAATAACTTAATGAATGAAAGTATATGGATTAATATGGTAAATATACCATATTATATATGAGTGGGCGGTTGGCTTTGTCTTATTATGAAAATATGTCTGCTTTATTAATTAAATAAAACAAATTAAAAAGTAATAAAATAAAGTTAAAGATATCATCTTTTTTCGTTTATTTTTTTGCCAAAATTGAGAAATAAGAAAGCCATTGATAGACCTTCAAGCTTTTTCCAAGCTTCATAGGATGCATGTAAGTCCGTTTTAGCCCCATTTCTTGTAATTTTTATGTTTTTGAGATCGCTGTAATTAGGTCAAACTTGCTCGTACCTTCGTTTTTGAAACTGTTAAAGATTTTGAATGTTTTCATTGATGATTCTTGTGATTTTTTATGTTAAATGATGAATTTGGAATGTTGATTGATAGTTAAAAGTATTTTGTTAAGTGATTTTTGATGAATTTTCCAATTAGGGACTAAATTGTTAAAGTAGTGAAAGTATAAGGATTTGATGTGAAATTAATACAAATGTGGGATTTTTTTGGGTGCCATGAGCATTCGAATAAGCTTAAATTTGGAAAAATGGTTAGTTTGCATGTTTTAGGCTTAGGGATTAAATTGAATAAAAGTAAAACTTTAGGGGTAATTTTGTAAAAATGTCAAAAAGTGACTAAATTGCATAAAACACATTGCTTTACTGTCTAAATTGATAGATTGAATGAAATTATTAATTTAGATCAAGATTAGGTGGAAAATTGAGGAGAATGTAAATTTACCAAAATGCCCCTATACGTTGACATTTCTGTAATTTAGCCAAGTAAGTTCATATAAACTATAAAAACTTAACTGTGAGTTAAATTGACTATTTAATGTGCTATTCTATTGTATATGAATTAATATATAGATGTTATTATGCAATTTATTATGTCATCAAGCGATAGAAATTCAACGACATACGACGACTATCAAGCCCCGTTTGAACCTTAGGAATTCGTAGGATACAAATGACATGCCATTAGGGTTTACATGATTCAGGTGCAGCTCTTGAATGTTCTATTGGTGGCTGAGGTCCGACGCGTGTTGCAGATACTCCACAGCTCGTGTGAGCAACATCGTCTAACTACGTTCCAACCCACAGCTCGTGTAACCAGGCCCATTTCCATAGCTTGTGTGAGAACACTTATTAACAGCTCGTGTGAGCATATATGTACATGGATTGACAGATTATAGTTATATGAGCTAGCACACTTTGCATGAGCTATCTTGAGTATCCAACGATATTCTATTCGGTTCAACAAACATGAATTGGAAAGGAAATGGTAATGTTCAATATGAGCAAATCAGGTATACATGAAATATATTGAAATGATGAGATACATGGTAAGCATGTTATTATGAAGAATGTTATATCCAATTGAATCATATTCAAGTATAATGGTTATCCAAGTTGAATTCATGTAAAATATGTTCAAGCATGCTAACATGTGTTGTTGTTTGATGCTTAGGCATGTGCCAAGCTATTGGTTGGATTATCTTATGTTTATTTATAAGTTATGCATTAAAATGGTAAGTATGCAAATAGAAATATGCTTGTGTTCATGAAAGAATGGTAAGGTTTAAATTATGTAATTTCTTATTAAATGGTTTATCATGTGGTTAATTTCAAAATAGCTATGTTTAAATGCACTAGCTTGTGGCTATGGTTGAAGATATTCTTATGTTTTGTATGTTATGCATATGAAACGGGTGTGGAAAGGTAATGAAATAGTAAGTTCATACTTGAAGTGTAAAATGAAGAAAAAGGAAATGATGAGTTGAATTGATGTTGTTATTTAAGCTAAAGAAAATAAATGAAATGGAAAGTAATGAAATGCAAATGAATATAAGAAAATCTGAAAAGGTTTAAGTTTTATAAAATCCTAGGATGATATGTATATGTAATGCTGTGGATTTATTCCCTTTGTGAGTTGTTGAATATGGTTTCATGAATCTTGCAGTATTGGTATAGGATTATTCTTGATATGTATAAATTTCATATTTGAAATGGATTGATATGGCTAAATTTTATATGAGCTTACTAAGCATTCATTGCTTACGTAGTTTTTTTCCTTTACTTTTCAGATTATCAGAAGCTCGATCAGGTTATAAGCTAGTCAGAGATCCATCATACTATCCATCAATTATATCGGTAGATTTTGATGTATTGGTTAAGGTTATAATGGCATGTATAGGTGGACTATGTCTAATGTTTAATTGATGAGTTTGGTATATATATGTGTCATTTTGGTTGATGATTATGGCATGAAATGTTCCCTTGGATTTGAGGTACTTAAGGTACTATTGATTGTTTGTTGGTTGTGGTTAATATGGTCAAATTGATGCATGTTTCGAAATTACTAAAATTGGTATGGTTGTTATGTATCAATTATGTTATGTTTTGGCATGAAAATAAGATAAATGATAATTAGTTAAATATGCACATGTATAGGTATTTTGGATGATGTTATAGCCATTATGTTTTGGCTTGTAATTATGGTATTTTGAGTGACTGAAATGGTTGTTATGTTGGTATATATATGTGACCTTATGATGGTTGATTTTATAGTCTTTATGATGCTTAAATGATAGAAGTTGAAATGGCACTTAAAATGTGTGTAATGGAATGTTCTTTGACAAGGTTGAATATGGTCATTTTGGTATTTGGAATGTAGTAGACATATATGGCTAATGGTGCTAAATGTCAACTGGCCAATTTGGTATTTTTTGTGTGAATTTGATAAGTAAATAAAATTGTAAGTTTTGGCATAAACTTAGTTATAAGTTGATTAAAATTTTGGCTAAACTATGCATATGGTTATACATGTTTAATTAATGTGATTGAGGTGCCTTTTGGGCATACCGGTTGTATGCACATATACATTATTGGTTTAGCTTGTGGATGCATTAATTGGTGCATTTTGAATGCTTGTTTACATGTGGAAAATAGGTTGTAGGTGTGTGCATGATTGGGTGAGAACAATGGCTTGGAAATGGCCTATTGTTCATCCACACGGCCAGGGACACGGTCGTATGTCTCAGCCGTGTGTGACACACGGCCATGTGACACAGCCATGTGTCCCTTGTACCTTTCAAAGGGTTGCAAGTCAGGCAGTTACACGGCTTAGTACACGGCCTGGCACATGGACATGTGGCTTGGCCGTGTTACCCAAGTCAGAGAGTTACACGGGCACAGACACAGACACGGGCTGAGACATAGCCATGTGTCCCTACTTTGAATGTCCACACAGCCTAAGAGAAGGGCATGTGTCTCAGCCGTGTGAGTCACACGGCCATGTGACCTCTGCAGTTTGAAAATTTTTATCTTTTTCCTAAAAACTTCATATGTTTTTTATTTTAGTCCTGATTCGTTTCTAATTTGTTTTTAGGCCCTTGAGGGCTCGTATAAGGGACAATATGTATGTTATTGATTGATTCTACTATGATTGATGTTGTGAATTACATGTTTTAAATTTTAGATAGTTTTGAAATGTAAACTCCGGTAATGCTCTGTAACCTTATTGTTGCGACAGATACGGGTTAGGGGTGTTACAGCTGAAATGTGGCAGGTGCATTACATAAACCAAAGGGCATTCGGCTAAAAGTAAATGTATCGTACGGGGAAGTAAAAGTGGTTTTATGTTGGTCTTTCGGGGCTACAACTATTTGGTTGTATCCCGAATATCCATCTAAGAAATAGTAATATTCATTACCTATCAGTCGATCTAGCATCTGATCCATAAAAGGCAGCGGGAAATGATCCCTCCGAGTTTTTTGTTTAATTTTCGTAATCAATATAGATTCTCCAGCCGGTCACAATTCTCATCGGGATTAACTCATTACATTCATTCTCAACAATCGTAATTCCACCTTCTTTGGTACATATTGTATTAGACGTACCCATGAACTATTTGAGATTGGGTGATAATTTTCGCATCTAACCATTTGATCAATTCCTTTCGAACTACCCCTTTCATGATAGGTTGAGTCTCATTTTCCCATCAATTCCAGCTTGCTCCCTTTCTTCTAGGATAATCTTGTGCATATAGAAAGCAGTGCTTATACCTCGTATATTAGCTATGCTCTAGCCAATCGTCTTTTTAAATTTCTTTAAAACTTTGATTAGCTATTCCTCTTGGTGTTCTGTTAACTCTACTAAAACAATCGCAGACAAAGTAGAACAATTACCTAAGTAAACGAATTTCAAATGAGAAGGACGTACCTTAAGTTTGATTTTGGTGGTTCTTTGATTGACAAATTCAGTTGCACAAACTCTCGAACTTCCAATTCTAGCAGTTCAAGCCGTGCTGGTTGAGCATAGATCTTTGGATTTTCTTCCATCAAAGCCATATTTTCATTACCTTCTTCATCTTCCAATGGATCAGACCCTAAGGTATTCTCTAATGGGTCTTCAAAATTATTGTACCATTCCATAGAAACTAAGATTTCTAGCTCTTCTATCATTCAACATTCCTCCATCGGATTAGGAAATTTCATTGCTTTAAGAACATTAAACGTTACCTGATCGTCTTGAACTCTCAAGGTGAGTTCACCTTTATACAAGTATAATAGTCCATTTTCAATGAAATTGGAATAGTGATTTCGGGACCACAAATCTGACAGATAAATTATTCTTTTAATTTTATTTTAATGTCTATGAGAGCATAGTAAGGTCGTATTAAAATTTTATTACGAAATTTTGACTTTTGCATGCCTAATTAAGTAAAAATGAATAAATCGTAAAAATTGTAAAAGTAGAGTTCCATTAGTTAAGGGGGTTAATGGCTATGGAACTTTAAAGTAAGAGGGCTTAGATGATAACTAAACCATTTATGTAGTTAGTGGATATTCATGACAAGATTTTATTGAAATTTTGAATGTTTTTAAAGGGTAAAAAGGTAAATGAGTAAATAAAGGTTAAATTATTTAAAATAAAATGTTCATCTTCTTCATTTTTAGTAACCTAAACCAGTTTTGACCATTAGAGAAAGGGGAGCATTCGGTTGAGCTTTTTTTGGGTGCATGGTGAGTTTTCAAGCCCCGTTTTTAATGATTTTTATATTTTCAGGATCATTGTAGCTTAATCTAGCTAGCCCGGGGATTAATTTGCAAAATTGTTAAAGATATAGGGTTTTTCCATGAATGTTTTTGCATAACTCTTGATGTTTGATAGTAGATTATGAGTCTTTGTGGATAAATAAACAAGTTTTGTACAATGATTTTTGATGAAAATGTCATTTAGGGACTTATTTGTAAAAGTAGTAAAATTCATGGTAAATTTGTGAAATAATGGTTTATATGGGTTGATATAGCATGAAATAGGGATGAAAATGATTAAATTTTAAATTATGAGCTTAAGGACTAAATTGTAAAAAATTAAAATATTAACGGCAAAATTATAATTATGCATAAATGTAAATTATGGATTGAATTGAATGTCGAGATTTATTGAAACACTTAATTAAATATAATTATTTATTTAGATCAAGATAAATCTCAACTGAATCTAAATCGAGGAAAGGCGAAAAGCACGAACTAGCTTGATTATATTTCTACACTCTAGTTGTCAAGGTAAGTTCATATTACTTCAACATGTAATTGAATTTCTACTTGTATTTTCATATTATAGTTATGTAATTAAATGCTTATAGTTAATTATTCACTGAATTGCACATGTGTGCCCGAATTTGTACTTAGGTACCCCTGAATTGCACATACGTGCCCCTATTTGTACTTTGGTACCCTTGAATTGCACATACTTGCCCCTGTTTACACTTCGATAACTTTGAATCGAGTAAAATATGAGTTTTATTCAATTGTTGTTAAGTTAAATGATATACTATGTTCTTGCTAAGCTCTATAAGCTTATTCGTTTTTGTGGATTGTTTTATAGATCTTTGTTGCTAACTTTTGGACAGATCTAACCTTTGGCCTACATTATCCATCGATGTTGGTAGTTTTTGTGCTCCTTAGGTTAGTGTCAAGTATATATGGCTATATAAGTTGTTTTGGTACAATATGACAATATACAAAACTAATTTTTTAAGTACCTTATTAATATTGTAAATAGGTATCTTCTTTGTACAACTAGAATGGTATAAAAGTGAGCACTTGTGGTTTGTTTTGGCTTGTGAGTGAATTAAGTTGCTATGCTAGAAATGGATTAATGTTAACATGTTTTAGTTGTTGATGTTTGATATAATTACGGTTTCTATGAAGGGAACATTCGTTAGTTGTTGTTAGGACATTAAAATGGTATGTTTATGTTGAGTTACTTGTGGTCTCAATTATGGTATGCTTCAAGATCATATTGAACTAGAAGTGTATGTTTTAAATGCGGTAATGCATATGTTTAGGTAAGTATGTATGTTTTTTTCTTGAGGTGTCTTATATGTCATATTGGTTGAATGATTTTAGACTTGATCATTTCATGTTGGTTTTGATCATGCTATGAGGCCTTGATCATGTGTACAAAATGCTTTTAGGTACATGTTTGGATTGGTGATGGAAATGGCTTGATTTTGGACAATTTCATGTCCACACGGCCATGTGACATGGCCCTGTGTCCCCTGTAGGTTTTAATTCATACAAGTCCAGCAGTTACATGGCCTAACACATGGCCTGGTACATGGGCATGTGAGACCATTTCGAGAGCTACACCGGCATGTGGCTTGGTCGTGTGACCCAACTTAGAAAGTTATATAGGCACGTACACGGGCTGGGACATGGTCGTTTTTCCCTATTTTTGTTGTTACACGGCCTTAGACATGGGTGTGTGTCTCAGTCGTGTGAGTCACACGGCCTGGCCACACGACCGTATAACCCCTGCAGTTCAAAATTTCTAACTTTTTCATGAACTTTCTAATTGATTTCAATTTAGTCCCGAATAGTTTCTAAAGTGGTTTTAAGGCCTCGAAGGCTCGTTTAAGGGTCGATATGCATGTATATGAATGATTTTTTATATGTTTTTGTTCAGGGTTTGAAATGTATATTTTAAAGTTATGTTTTTACGGTAGTGCTCTGTGACACTATTCCGATGACAGATACGGGTTAAGGGTGTTACAACACGTCTATTAAGGATCTTCCCGTAGCTAGGAAAGCTCTCCTTAAGATGATCAGCACTTCCTTATCAGCTTCAAAATCTAAGACAATGAAATCAATAGGAAAAATGAATTTATCGACTCTTACCAAAACATCCATGATATTTCCTTTAGGATATGCTAAAGATCGATCTGCCAATTGAAGTGTCACAGTAATGGGTCTTACTTCACATATGCCCAACAGTTTGAAAATAGACTTGGGCATCAAGTTAATGATTGCTCCTATGTCGCACAAAGCTTTACCACAGTAAGATTCTCCAATATTACAGGTTATGGTAAAACTTCCACGGTACTTTAGTTCCAGAGGTAGCTTGTTCTATAAGAATGCACTGCACTCCTTCGTTAAAGTGATATTCTCATACTCATTAAGTCTTGTCTTCTTCAACAAAATATCCTTATGAACTTCATGTAATTGGGCTTTTGCTCTAAAGCCTCTTCCAACGAGATGTTGATGTGCAATTGCTTTAGGACATCCAAAAACTTATTTAATTGCACCTTATGTTTCTACTTATTTGGTTGGAACTTATTAGGGTATGGAGGTTTTGGAACTTTGGGTTGAATCAGACAACTTTTCTAAGGAGATAAATCTGCATCCAAAGAAGATGTTAGCTTTTTATAATTTACTAGGTTAGATTTTACCTCAACAGACTTTGTAAGTTCTGGCTCTGCTGGTGCAGGAATTTCAACTATTGATTGACTTTCCTTCTTCTCAGCAGGTTCATCTTCAATCGCAATTGTTTTGGGCTCCATAGTCTTACCACTTCATAAAGCTACTACCTTGCAATGTGCCTTACCCAATTTCCTTGGAATTTCTTTAACGTTTTGCAACATTCCTTGTGGTTGGTTATGAAGCTCCATAGCTAACTGACCCATTCTATTCTCCAAATTTTTTAGTGTTTCTACTTGACTTTGGATTAAGGCATCGTTCTTCGCTATGTATTCCTTCAACAAGTTCTCCAAACTGTTAGATGAATCAGGTTGAGGTGGTTTTGGAGCTTGTTGGTTGAACCCTTAGGATTGATTGGGTTTATGCTGCATGTAGTTGTTGTTCGGTCAATTTCCTTGGTTACTCCAAGAAAAATTCAGATGATTATGCCATGAAGGATTGTAGAAGTTGGACTATGGTCCTTGTCCATTTCTATTATGGTATGGATTCCTTACGTAATATATTGATTTAGGGTTTGATAGACAATGCTTGAAAGAATGGTCATCCCCACAATATACGCAAGAAATAACCAAAAATTAACTCGGTGGTTGGGCTGGAAAATTATTAGAATTATTAGTAGTAAATTGTTTCAATGTTGAAGAAATAGAATATAACTGAGCTAAGAGTGATGTCAGTGCGTCCACTACGTGCAGTCTAACTACTCGTCTTCCTAAAGTTGCTTGATTTGTTGGTCATTGATAGTTGTTACTAGTGATCCTCTCAATGATCTTGTAAATCTCATTATAAGATTTAGACAAGAGAGCACCATTCACAAAAACATCTATCATCAATCTTGTGTGTGCGTTGAGACCATTATAAAACGTCTCCAACTAGATGTAATGTGGAATCTCATGATGAGTACACTTACAAAGTAATTTATTGAATCTTTCCCACGCCTCGTACAAGGATTCATCATCCAATTATGAAAAAGTGGTTATCTCATTTCGTAACTTAGCGTTTTTGCTTGGTGGAAAATACTTAACCAAAAATCATTTTGCTAATTCTCGCCAACTTGATATTGAACTTAGGGGCAATGAATTAAACCATTCTCCTGCTCGATCTCGAAACGAGTATGGAAACAAATTTAACCTTAATGCATCTTCAGTCACACCAGCTATCTTAAAAGAATCGCTCACCGCCATGAATAATCGAAGGTGAAGGTGTGGATCTTCAATGGGCATTCCACTAAACTGGCCCATTGTTTAGAGCATTTGAAACATCATTGGTTTCAATTCAGATTGGGGAGCCTCAGTTTTCGGTTTCCTAATTCCTACATTTAACTTATTGAAGAGTGGCACAACTTACTGCCTTATGGTACAATCCCTATCACCAGCAATAAGGATTGGATTATGCACATGATTAAATCCATTTCCTTGTCCATCATTCTGATTTCAAAGGTCCATCTCGGCTTGACTTGGAGTTGATTTTTCACGTCTTCTTTGTCTAAACATTCACTCGATCTCAGGGTCTACAAGTAATAAATCGATAATTCGATCTATGCTCATAAACATCGGAAAAGTAATTCACAGAAAATAAAGAATAAAGAATAAATTAATAAAGTTAGGAGTTAAATAAAAATGAAAAAAACCAAATTGAAAAGAATAATTTCAAAAAAATGATTAAGGCAACAATCCCTGGCAATGGTGCCAAAAACTTGTAACGCTCAGGTTTGTTCAAGTGTACATAGTTGTTATCAAGTAATAAAATAAGTAAAAGAGTTAACATTTTGGTGATAAAAACACAATATTTTAAGAGATGATGTTTAAGCTAAACTAATTATCTAAATGCAAGATGATCCCTAATGCAAATTTATCTAAATGAAAAGTATGAAATGAAATGTATGATATGAGTTTAGCAGCAAAAACACAATATTCAACAATCAATAACATGAAATGCTAAGATAATTACACTAGTCAACTTAGTTTATTTTTCTCATGCTTAACAGTGTTCGGGAAACATTCCATGACAACTCGATCTTTCATGACTTTGGAAACCAAATTAAGTCCTTTCCAAATCTTTGACTTAGAGAAATATGCATTTTACTGACCATATTAAGCTAATGGTTTCTTAAAATTCATGTGAAGTAACAATGATGTATCAGGTTTGAAACAATTTAATCACATAAATATAAAAACTGTGCAAGATAATGGAGCTCGTCAAAGTTATTATGAATGTAACACCCCTAACCTGTATCTGTCACCGAAGTAGGGTTACAGAGCATGACCAAAGTTTACATTTTAAAATAAACAATTTTTTTAACATTTTAATTCATATCATTAATCAGAGCAAAATCAATCAATAACATGCATATCGACCCTTATACGAGCCCTCGAGGCCCTAAAAACACATTAGAAACAAGTCGGGACTAAATCGGAAACATATAGAATTTTTTACGAAAAAGTGAAAATTTTTAAAACTGTAAGGGTCACACAGCTAAGAGACATGTCCGTGTGGACCTTTGAAGTGGGGACACCTGACCGTCTCCAACCCCGTGTCTGAGCTTGTATAACTCACTAACCTGGGTCATACAGCCAATCCACACGCCCATGTGTCAAGCCGTGTAACTCTCAAAATGCAACTTTTAAAAATCTACAGGGGATACACGGCTGTTTCGCCTGGCCGTGTGTCACACATGGCTAAGACACACACCCGTGTCTCTAACCGTGTAGACGAAAAATAGGCCATTTCCAAGCCATTTTTCTCACTCATTCATGCACACACCTATAACCAATTTACCTCACGTGATCTAGCATCCCAAAGTACACCAAACCATAAAATAACAAGCTATCCAAATAGGTACATATCCATACGAACAATGCCCCCAAAAGGCACCTCAATCAAAACAATTAAACATGTATAACTAAATGCTTAGTTTAGCCAAAACTTTCCATTTCGTACACTTATCAAATCCACAGTCATATATACTTAATTTACCATTTAACATCATAAGCCATAAATACCAACTGCATTTTTAATACCAAAATGACCATGTTCTATTTCCATCATCTAAGCATCATAAAGACTATAAAGTCATCCATCAAAAGTCCACATACGTATATCCATATATCAACCATTTCAATCATTCAAAATACCAAATTTACAAGCCAAAACATAATGGCTAAAACATCAACCAAAAACACCTATACATGTTCATATTTATCCAATTATCAATTAACTTGTTTCCATGCCAAAACTTAACATAATTTCTACATAATCACCACACCATATTAGATCCATGTCATATCTAGTTCAAAACCTTTCAAAAGCTTACCATATCTTGACCATGTTGAGGTCAATTCATCATAAATCACTTTGATCATTCAAACATAATTTAACACATATCAAATTAACACATATCAACAAGGCACCAAATGTACCAACACTACATTACCCAAAATGACATATATATGCCAAAGTCATTAAATAACATTCAACTAATCATCAACCATAAGTTCACCATTACATGCCATTATAACCTTAACCAAGACATCAAAATCTACCGATATAACTACTGGATAGTGTGATAGATCTTCTATGAGCTTCCAACCCGTCGAGCTTCCGATAATCTGAAAACTAAAGGATAAACAACTACGTAAGCAATGAATGCTTAGTAAGCTCGTATAAACTTTAGTCATATCAATCCATTTCAAATATGAAATTTATACATATCAAGAATAATCCTATACCAATACTACAAGGTTCATAAAACCATATCCAACAACTCACAAAATGAATAAATCCACAGCATCACATGTACATATCACCCTTAGCATAGTAGGACATTATAAAACTTTAAACCCTTTCAAATTTTCTTATTTTCATTTGCATTTCATTATTTTCTATTGCATTTACATTCTTTAGCTTAAATAACAATATCAATTCAACTCATCATTCCCTTTTTCATCATTTTACACTTCAAGTATGAACTTACTATTTCATTTCCTTTCCACACCCGTTTCATATCCATAACACACAAAACATATGCGTATCATCAACCATAGACACAAGCTAGTGCATTTAAACATAGCTCTTTTGGAATTAACCACATGATAAACAATTTCATATGAAATTACATAATTTAAAACTTACCACTCTTTCATGAACACAAGCATATTTCCATTTGGGCACTTACCATTTCAATACATAACTTATGAGTAAGCATAATACAATCCGACCAATAGCTTGGCCAAAGCCTAAGCTTTCACACCAAACATGTTAGCAATATAAGTATAAAACATAGGTACATTAACATAAATAGCCATTTAGCCACAACATGTATCTCAAGAGTTTATAAATCATCTCAACCTATACAATTTTCATGTATCATCATATCAAGGACATTCACACATGTACATGCTATAATTCATATCGTTCTCTTACTGTTTCAAATCTGAATTGTGCCCATTGAACAATTTAGAATACCGTTGGATACTAGGGATAGCTCACACATAGTATGCTAACTCATATAATTATAATTCATCAATTCCTGTACATGTAAGCTCACACGAGCTGTAATCGGAATGCGCAAATAAGCTATGAATCAGAATACTTACACGAGATATGAAATTGGGCCTACTCACATGAGCTGTAGGTCGAAATGTAGCTACACGATGCTGCTCACACAAGTTATGGAGTATCCACAACACATTCTGGACCTCAGCCATCGGTAGGACGTTCAAGACTAGCACCCGAATCATGTAAACCCTAATGACATGTCATTTGTATCCTACGAATTCCTAAGGTTCAAACAGGGCTCGTTAAATCGTTATACGTCGTTAGATTTACGTTGTTTCATAACACGGTAAATTGCATACATTAAATTTAATCAAAATTATACAAAACACAGTTCATACGAACTTACCTAACTAAATTACAGAAATACCAAAGTTTACGGGGATCTTGGTAATTTTCTATTTTCCTTGATTTTCCACTCGATCTTGATTTATAATAATAATTTCATTCAATTTATCAATTTAGATAGTTCAAAAATGTATTTCATACAATTTGGTCATTTTTGACATTTTTAAAAAATTACCCCTAAAGTTTTACTTTTATTCAATTTAGTCCCTGAGCTCACAACATGCAAATAAACCATTTTTAATGCCAAATTATAACAGCCAAATATTCATGGCACCCATATCAACCCATATATGTAATAATTTCATGTCAAATCCTTGTACTTTTATTATTTTAACAATTTAGTCCCTAATCGGTAAGTTCATCAAAAATCACTTAATAAAATACTTTTAATTACCAAAAAAAATTCCAAATTCATCATCTAACATAAAAAATCACAAGTTTCATCATTGGAAACATTCAAAAATCTTTAAAAGTTTCAAAATTGAAGGTGCAGGTTAGCTAGACCTAATTGCAACTATCTCAAAAACATAAAAATTACAAGAAACGAGACTAAAATCACATACCAATTTTGCTTGTGGAGTTGTCAAAACCTACAAGCTAAGAACCTGGCCTCTTCCCCCATTTACAATCGATTATCAAGCTTTGAAAAAGATGAATAAAACTTTTGTTTTATTTATTTTAATATAATTATTAAATCACCATATTAACCTTAGTTAATAATTAATTAAAACATCAAATTCATGTCCATTATTGTCCACTAACACCTTGAATGGTCTAATTACCATTTAATTCCCTTTTCCTTTCTTCAATTAACCATTTAATCACTCAAATCAAATAGTGATTAAATTTTACATCTTTGACAATTTAGTCCTTTTTAATTAATAACATTAAAGTTTTTCAAAAAAAATTTAATACCACCTTAATGACACTCTATAAATATTTATAAAAATATTTTCATCTCGGTTTATAGAAACGAGGTCCTGATACCTCATTTTCTAAAACCACTTGACCTTAGGGTCATACCACTTGAACTTAAAAATTCGCTTATATAACATAAATTACTATATCAAAAACCTTTTTAAAACCATGTTTGACTCATAAATATTAAATAATAATATTTACGAACTTACTCGTCGGATTTGGTGGCCCCAAAACCACTGCTTCTGGCACAACTGAATAGAAAGTTGTTACAACTCTGCCCCTTTACAGAAATTCGGTCCTCGAAATTTCTCACCTGATAAAAGCCATCAAGTCGAGTCCTTTTGTCATCTTCTTAATGGTAATCCGCAGATAAATCATTTATAACTTACCTCGATTCGAAACTCGCATCAAAACTTATAATAAAACTTGATACTATATCTGAACTTAACTAAGCAGTTATGGTGTTCTCCTATCATCACTTATCATTAGTAGTGTAAATACCAAGAAATTCCCAGTAATCGAATGTCGAATCAAAATCGAGAAATTTGAACTATCGAACTCTGACTGATGCTTCTGACATGTTTGCATCTGTAACTTTCAACTGGTATTTGTTTCATTTTCATGGAAATTGCCTAGCAATATCATTTAACACAAGTGCGATAGACATATTTCTACATAATGTCTTCTAAAATATGAATCCCTAATTTTGACTGTCCGTCAGTTTACCTCTGAATACACAAAATTTATTCATGAATCGGGAAGTAAGCTCGATAATCAACTTACCTAACTTTTCAAATGAATAACCCCATTTTGAATAACACAATTGAGTTGATCTATCAATCGAATAATAACAATTCAGAATAATTCTTTCTTATTGTTGTCGAGATAATCCAGATATACCATCTATTATAATTCCCTCAGAATACCAATCAAAGATCTCTACAAACTGCATTAACTCAAACGAAACATAACATCTCATTTTAACTCGTTGACATAAATCAAGATTACTTGAGGAATGAGAACCAATATACAAGTTTAAGCTCGATCTACCATCGTCTACACTTTTTCCAATGCCTACCCCTTCACGAAAGCTAGAAAGGGAATATAATAAAGTTATTTCAATTATTAACGTCAAAGCTTTGAACCATATCGGAGCCAGAACCATCAAATAAATTAAAACCATAGTGCTATAATAAGACTGACATTTCAACCGTATAGATAGATAATACCCCGACCATCAATAGTGCATTTTGAAACAAAAGAGAAAAATCGAATGTAGTTTCAGTAACAACCATTGCAGAAACACAACCTCTAAAAACTTGAGAGCTGTATCACTGTACTCCTATGATTGAACTAGAAATTATAACTGTAATAGATATAATTATCTTTGGCCAATGAATACCCTTTATAGATGAACCATATTTGATAGATTAAATAATAAAAATGATAAGAAAATCAAGATAATGAAATCCAAAATGTGAAGCTATACTGAGTCTTCGAGAATACAACCCATATGGAAAGGTAAAGAGATCGATGATACACAAGAGAAACCAAAAGAAGAATATCGCTCATATGCACTAGGACCAGTTGTGACAGAGACAACATAAATTGCATAAATATATAATTCAGAACATCAACTAGTACAAGAAATAAAATAATATCATATGAGTCTTATCGTTGAATCTTCTACCGAACACAACAGAATAGAATGCCAAAGAAAGATAGAGTAATAATGATTATAAATTAACCAGACTAACAATATTTCTATCTAACATTATGGTTAGCTAGCATTCTCTTATGATAAGAATCACCTCTGAAGATGAACTATTACATTTACCTCTAAGAATAAATGAACGTATAGAATACCCAAAAGAGATTGTCGTAAGCTACTCGACTATAACCATTGCATTCAAGTATCTTTGCAATTCAAACATTATTCCACTGACTATTACAATCATCATTAATCCCACATTATCTCATTCACCAAGGAAATCAATTTAGAAGAAATTTCAGTTAATACATTCTTTACATACCATACCTAAATAGGTTGATTACTTGAGAATAACCTCCTTTTCAATAGCGAAATTACGTATCCCGAATGATCTTCAAAAAAATCTAATATCTATTTTAGAACTCTCTTTATTTGCTAACCCATTCTTAGCTCTGACCGTATTATTATTCATTCATCCACTAAACTCTTTGATTTTACACTTGTGACCTTAATCAAGATAAATCTTGTGAATTCTGTTGTATTAAAACTGTATAGGTGAAGGGGTGAAGGTTGTCAAGCCTCTCAATTTGACTCTCATAAAAATACTCATAACATAAAATTTCATCATTAGCATTTATATTATAAAACATTTATTCATACCTTTATGAGTATCTACTCATCATAAGCAACATTTTTGCTCAAATACTTAAGTATCGCATTTAGCATTATTAGAATTAGCTCGGTTGGAAAACATCTCTATCTAAAAATGAAACAAATCTTATCAGAATCGGGAGATATCACACTATTACAAGTTATATAATGGCATGTATTCCTATACTTCAAACATGCTACGTTCAGCCCAAGAATCCACTAAACCATAGCTCTAATACTAATAAATGTAACACCCCTAACTCGTATCTGTCACCAGGATAGGGTTACGGAGCTTCACCAGAGTTTAAATTTTGAAACAAAAAAATTTGTAAACATTTTAATTCATACCATTAATCATATCAAAACAAGTCAATGACATGCATATCGTCCCTTATACGAACCCTTGAGACCCTAAAAACACATTAAAAACAAGTCGAGACTAAATCGGAAACATATAGAATTTTTCAGAAAAAGTGAATATTTTCAAAATTGTAGAGGTCACACGGCCGTGTGGCCAGGCCATTTGACTCTCATGGCTAAGAGACACACCCGTGTCTCAGGCCATGTGGACATTCGTACTGGGGAAACACGGCCTTGTCCCAGCCCGTGTAACTTACTGACTTGGGACACATGGCCAAGCCACACGCCCATGTACCAAACATGGTAACTCTTGAAATGCAACCTCTAAAAACCTACAGGGGACACACGGCCGTGTGGCCTGGCCGTGTGTCATACACGGCTGAGACACATGCCCATGAATTTGACCATGTGGACGAAAAGTAGGCCATTTCCAAGCCATTGTTCTCACCCATTCAGGCACACACCTATAACCAATTTACCACATGTGATCTAGCATCCCAAAGCACACCAAACCATACAATAACAAGCTATCCATATAGGTACATATTCATACGAACAATATGCCCAAAAGGCACCTCAATCAAAACAATTAAACATGTATAACTAAATGCTTAGTTTAGCCAAAACTTTCCATTTCGTACACATATCAAATCCACAGTCATATGTACTTAATTTACCTTTTAAAATTTATCATAAGCCATAAATACCAACAGCATTTTTAATAATGACCATGTTCTATTTCCATCATCTAAGCATCATAAAGACTATAAAGTCATCTATCAAAAGTCCAGATACGTATATCCATATATCAACCATTTCAATCATTCAAAATACCAAATTTACAAGCCAAAACATAATGGCTAAAACATCAACCAAAAACACCTATACATGTGCATATTTATCCAATTAACAATTAACTTGTTTCCATGCCAAAACTTAACATAATTTCTACATAATCACTACACCATATTACATTTAGGCCATATCTAGTTCAAAACCTTTCAAAAGCATACCATATCTTGACCATGTTGAGGTCAATTCATCATATATCACTTTGATCATTCAAACATACTTTAACATATTATCAAATTAACACATATCAACAAGGCACCAAATGTACCAACGCTACATCACCCAAAATGACATATACATGCCAAACTCCTTAAATAACATTGAACTAATCATCAACCATACGTTCACCTAACCTTAACCAAGACATCAAAATCTAACGAAATAACTACTAGATAGTGTGATAGATCTCGACGAGTTTCCAACTCGATCAAGCTTTTGATATTGTAAAAAGTAAAGGATAAACAACTACGTAAGCAATGGATGCTTAGTAAGCTCGTATAAAATTTACTCATATCAATCTATTTGAAATATGAAATTTATACATATCAAGAATAATCCTATGCCAATACCACGAGGTTCATGAAACCATATCCAACAACTCACAAAGTGAATAAATCCACAACATCACATATACAAATCACCCCTAGCATAGTAAGACTTTATAAAACTTTAAACCCTTTCAAATTTTCTTATTTTCATTTGCATGTTATTAATTTCTATTGCATTTACTTTCTTTAGCTTAAATAACAACATCAATTCAACTCATCATTCCCTTTTTCATCATTTTACACTTCAAGTATGAACTTAATATTTCATTTCCTTTCTGCACCTATTTCATATGCATAACACACAAGGCATAAGCATATCATCAACCATAGCCACAAGCTAGTGCATTTAAACATAGCTCTTTTGGAATTAACCACATGATAAACCATTTCATATGAAATTACATAATTTAAAACTTACCACTCTTTCATGAGCACAATCATATTTCCAGTTGGTCACTTACCATTTAATGCATAACTTATGAGTAAGCATAATACAATCCAAGAAATAGCTTGACCAAAGCCTAAGCATTCACACCAAACATGTTAGCAATATCAGCATAAGACATAAGCACATTAACATAAATAGTTATTTAGCCACAACATGTGTCTCATGTGTTGATAACTCATCTCAACCTATACAATTTTCATGTATCATCATATCAAGGACGTTCACACATGTACATGTTATAATTCATATCGTTCTCTTACCATTTCAAATTCGAATAGTGCCCGTTGAACCATTTAGAATATCGTTGGATACTCGAGATAGCTCACACATAGTGTGCTAACTCATATAACTATAATCCGTCAATTCCTGTACATCAATGCTCACACAAGCTGTGAATCAGAATGCTCACACAAGCTGTGAATCAGAATGCTCACACGAGTTGTGGAAATGGACATGCTCACACGAGCTGTGGGTCAGAACGTAACTACAAGATGCTACTCACACGAGCTGTGGAGTATCCGTAACACGTGCCAGACCTCAGCTATTGGTAGGACATTCAGGACCAGCACCTGAGTCATGTAAACCCTAATGACATGTCATTTGTATCTTACAAATTCCTAAGGTTCAAATGGGGCTCGATAATCTTCGTACGTCGTTGATTTACATCTTTTCATAACACGGTAAATTTCATACTAATATATCTATATATATATTTATTTAATTACAATATAATCACATATTAACATTCAATTTAATCAAAATTATAAAAAGTACAGTTCATACGGACTTACCTGGCTAAATTACAGAATACCAAAGTTTAATGCCATTTTAGTAATTTTTCATTTTCCTTGATTTTCCATCCGATCTTGATCTAAATGAAAAATTTCATTCAATTTATCAATTTAGATAGTAAAAAATATATATTTCATGCAATATGGTCATTTTTTTATTTTTACAAAATTACCCGTAAAGTTTACTTTTATTCAATCTAGTCCCTGAGCCCAAAAAATGCAAATTAACCCTTTTTAATGCCAAATTATAATATCCAAATATTCATGGCACCCATATCAGCCCATATTTGTAATAATTTCACATCAAATCCTTTTACTTTTATTATTTTAATAATTTTATCCTTAATCAGTAAGTTCATCAAAAATCACTTAATAAAATACTTTTAATTATCAAAAAACATTCCAAATCCATCATATAACATTAGAAATCACAAGGTTCATCAATGTAAACATTCAAAAACTTTACCAATTTCAAAATCGAAGGTATGCGCTAGCTGGACCTAGTTGCAACGATCTCAAAAACATAAAAATTACAATACAGGGCTAAAACCACATACCAATTTTGCTTGTGGAGTTGCCAAAACCTCTAGTCAAAGAAAATGGCTTCTTTCCCCATCTAGAATCGGTTATCAAGCTTTGAAAAAGATGAATAAAACTTTTGTTTTATTTATTTTAATATAATTATCAAATCACCATATTAACCTTAGTTAATAATTAATTAAAACATCAAATTCATGCCCATTATTGTCCACTAACACCTTGAATGGTCCAATAACCATTTAAGTCCCTTTTCCTTTATTCAATTAACCATTTAATCACTCAAATTAAATAGTGATTAAATTTTACATCTTTGACAATTTAAGTCCCTGTTACAATAAACCTTTAATTTAGTCGGATCAAGATCTAAATTAAGCATTCGCTTTTCAATTCTTGTGTCATTAGCAGTCGTTTGGTCAAGTTGGTCAGCTAATTCAAATGCATCCAATCACATGTGAATGAAATACTTACTTGAATTTAATTGATAACTTTAATTGATTGAGGCACAAACACTATAAACATGATTTAAACAAACTTCATTGAATAAATGCAATCATCGTAGCTCAACAGATTTAAGCTACCATTGTTGATGACTAGATCATAAAAACACATTGTAAACATGATTATATCCAAATAACAAAGTAAAGGAAGAATAAACTCTTTTCAAATCGGTAGTCTTGCAAACTCTAAATGAAGATCTTTTCCTTCGATGATCGTGTTGCTCCTTCGCTAATTGCTCCTCAAGGGGTCGGCCAAGAGACAACCTTATCACGGTTTTACTGTCTAAAGTGCTAGGCTATGGAAAGAAAAAAGAAAATGAGAGAATGAAAAAAATGCATGGATGAGTAATGAATGAAGGAATGATGGATTATTTTTAGGGATGAAGGGATGAATGAAAAAGTGAGACGAGTGTTGAATTTATACTTGAGTTTGGTGGCTAAATTTACTAAAAATGGCATCAAAGATCCCTTGGTTCTCTTCCATTAATGGCCAGTCATAACAAGTGGAAATGAGGGTAAATTGGTCACGTGATTTAAGCATGGAATCATGCTAAATTTAGCCATGAGGTGGACGATTTCTTGAGCAATCTTCATGTGCTGATTATTAATGAGTTTCACAATCTAGGGACCTCTAAATAATTGTCCCAAAGCTAATTTTTGGGCAACCACAGGCTTGTGTCTAATTTGGGCTTGACTCCCACTTGTTTGACAATTTCATAACCCAATAAATAACCGGACATGTCCACCTTGTAACATCACTTTAACTAGGTCAAATTAACATTCTTATGACCCAAATTTGCATGGTTTTATCGTCCAAGTAGGGTGGATTTGTTCATGTCCATGCAAGAATTGTATTGACCTCCATATTATATCACCTCATGGTCCCACTACATTATTAAAACATAGCACATTAATAAATAACATGAAAATGATTTAATTTATGCACAAAATTCATATAATAAAGCACAAATTTGCATATTTCATAAATTCATGTCTGTGACTGATATTTAACCAAAATTCACTAAATTCATTTACAATTGCTTGATATTAATGTTATTTTTAAGTAAAAGGTGGTAAAATGACTAGAAAACCCTATACAATTTACAATTTACACCTAACCATGATCTTTCTTAGGTACCTTTCCTATTGCATTCCTTCCATTCCTCCAATTCACTATTCCTAACATTGATGCTCGAACACTTCAGTGTCCCCTCCGCAAGGCCTAAAGCTTCACTCATCACGGTTTGCACCCATCAATATAATATGACAGTATCTAACACTATCACCTATTTTCCCAATTAAAAATTAATTTTCTAGAAACATGAAAAATCCTTAAAATGGTTTCAGAAAACTCTTAATTTTATTTCTAAGTCTTACTTAGACAGAAGGGCTTAGAACCTTACCAACTTACTAGATTCTTTATTTTTCCTACTCAGATCTCATGATCATCGCCCCATGTAGAGCTTCCATAGTTATCTCTCCTTCAGAGCAACCAAGGACCGCCTTGATTACTAAGGACTTTAATAATTTTTATTTGTATTCTTATTTATTTTTATTGTATATTTTGATTATTTTGTTTTTGGTATGTTTGTTTTGTTTTTCTATGTAGAACTACCCATTGAGAGCTACACAACATTGAGACCTTTAGCGAAGCTTAAGGACTATTACATCATTTTGCTACATATAGCCTTCAATTGAGTGAGTTTTCTCAAACTAACCTTTAGTAGGGGACACATTGAGGACAATGTGTAACTTAAGTGTGAGGGGATACATAGAAATTTTAATTTATGTGTTTTGTTTGCTTATTTTATGTTTCATTTAAAATTGTTTCAAAAATCTATAAAAATTTTCAAATTTTCTTTTGGTTTTTTTTTATTTTTCTTGTATGGTACTTGAAATATGTTGGCATTGGGATTATTGGTTGTTGATATTGAATGATGTATCATTGTCTTTTGAGAATGTAAATTTTGATTGATGTTAAGTAATTTGATTCTTTTAAAAGTAGATTAGTTAGTTCAATAAGTTAAATTGCATAATAGACTAGAGGTAATTATGCTTTATGTAAACATGTACGATTTGTGCCAAATGATAGATTGTATAGATTCTTGTAGATAAATAATGATTGAATCAATTGTTATTCATTTGGTTGAATGTAGGCATGATTGAAACTATGTTTGGTGAAATATTTGGGGATGACTTAAGGCATTGTTTGATTAGCCAAGAGCCTAAATGACTAGCCTTAATGCTATGTTATCTTTAGTTCCCATGATTTGAGCCTCAAATTATCGTTTCTTGATGAACCTATATTTTTGAAACCTTAAGCCTAAACAGAGACAAAAACTCAACCCTTCTCTATCCTTGATCTTAAAATGCACTATGAAATGGTTGTTACGCCATGGATGTTGAGGGTTAGGTAAAAACATTTTTGTGGTTTCAAATTGTTCTTGAGAGAAAAGAGAAGAGTTTGTTTGATATAGTGTATATAGACTCTTGAAAAATGTACTAAAATGATAAAAAATGAGTGAGTAAAAGCAATGTCAGGGTTAAAAGAAAAGTGAGTGGAATAAAAACATGGTTAGTGTTAACAACATCATGAATCCAAGGCTGTAAATTCTTAGAAAACACTCAAATGAAAATCATTTTTAAGCTTAAAAGAAATCTTTCATTTTGTAATGTACAAGTACTCGCTAGCTTTTTATATAAACCAATATTGAACATTTTCTTCCATTTGTTTGGAGAGATAAGAAAGGTGAGAGAATGAGAAATAAGGAGGTGAGCTTAATGATTTCTTTAGGGATGAATAGGGAACAATGTCATGTGTTTAACTATTTCTAGTGCTTGAAACCATTTTAAGCTATCTTTTCGTTTAAAATCCAAATCGTCCTAAACCTCAAAAGGTTAGAAACCTAGAAGACTTATGTGTCGTAAACATTTCCTTTACATCATCTTCTTGACTTGTATATAATTAGCTTAATAAATGCTTTTGTTTCACATTTTTTTTGTCTATTACGTATCTATATAGTTTATGTTGGTGGACAACATAATCAAGTATTTAATCAAGTTGAATTAACTCTAAGTTTATTAGTTCTATAACTTAGTGAAGTAGGTATATTTATTTTTGGAGTACTTAAGTTAGTTAAACATCAATCTTAAGTTGCATGTGAGAAATGTCTTGTACAAATTCAATATTCAATTTCCAAGCTTCTTATTGTTCAACATATTCTAAGAGACATCTTATACATGTTTTTTGTGTTTGCTTGAGGACAAGCAAAGACTTAAGTGTGGGGGAGTTTGATTTGCAGTAATTTGATATGTCAAATTAGGCTCTCCATTATACTTAAAGAGATTATTCTTGATAAATCTTGAAAAGAGTTATAAATCATACTCTTAGACTAAGTTAGTTTGTTGCACTTAAGTAATTCTAGCTTCATTTTAGGAAATTGTATAATCATTTCTTACAGTAAGCGAGTATGTATATAAGAACTTGGGTTAATGGTCATGTTATGGTATTTTTACTTTTAATCGCTTGTGGAAAGGTTTATGTGGTTGAATGGCAGGCTTAGGGAAGAAGGTTAGCAGGAAATGAAGGTTTGCCAAGGCATTTCGAGAGGTTACCATTGCAATGCAAAGGAGGAAAAAAACAAGCACAGTCAGTACCTGAAGTATTCAGCAGGTGGTCCCCCTTACATGCATGAAGTGTGACAGCAATCCACCTCAAAATTAGGGAAAAAATAATCATTGGTTGGTGGCTTTAACCCTAAGGGTGTGATATCAAGTATAAAATGAAAAAAGAGAGAGGAGGGGCAGGAGGACAGAAAAGAAAAGGAATACTGCAATCTACAATTCTATGAGCTTCGACAGAAGCCTCAATGCTATAAGAAGACACAATGAGTTGTTGAAAGCTTTAATGAAGGCAAACAGGAAAGAACCGAGCCTGAACTTTGTGTTTTATACCCAAGATTCTTCCTCTATATTTTTGTTATAATTTGTCTATTTGAAACTGATTATTGGGGATGTTGATAATTCGGAAAAACTTAACTTTGTGTAGCCCAACCATGAGCTAACTTATTATGGCTTGGGATTGGTTGGAGTAATGTTTAAACTTTAATCGATGCTTGGAATTATTGTGCTTAATGTTAATTATTACGATTAATGTTAAGGTGGCTTAATATCGATAGGGTTATGGTACCTAGATTGAAGTTGAGTAATGTATGTGAGTGTTGAATTAAACACTCGTTAAAACTCTAGACATAGAATCTTTCTTTATACGATTTAAAGGGTTGCACCAATACTGTGGTCATAAATCCTTAGTCTATAGACATATAGAGCATTTAGGATAAGTGATATTAGGCTTTGCTTTCGACAGATGTAAGCCATTGACTAACTTGATCGAGGAGTAATAGCTACCATAATAATGCCATGGCATTTTCATATAGTTGTAACAAATCTCTGAGTAATCCAAGCCTCCTTCATAAATATTCCTATCTTACCAAGGTCCATAGTTCAAGTGTTTTGAGTTTTTGCATTTTCTTGATATGCTAGTATTTTTATTTACTTTCATTCCCATTATGTTAACCCCAATTTTAATGTTAGTACAAACCAATTACCTCAATCATCTTTCATGTTCAATTGCAATAATTTAAACAAAATAAACATATCCAATCTTCATGGGAACGATAGTCACTCATCACTTTATTACTTGATTCGACGTGTATGCTTGCTCACTCGCACATATTATTTCACACGGGACAAGTTTTTGGCACCGTTGTCGGGGACTGGCAATTGGTAACTTTCATTTTTATTATTGTAATTTCATTTTTAGTTACAATTTTTATTTTGTTTGTTTTGTGACCTTTACAGGTTTGTATTAGCTTTATGCACAGAGGAATTCCTATTGAAGAATTCTATCCTTTAGATCCAGAGATTGAAAGAAATTTTCTTAGAAGAAGACGAGAACAACAAGCAATGAATCAAGAGGGTTAGAATCAATGAGGTTAGAATGGTAAGATACATGTAGCTCAGATGTTTGATGACAGTGATAGACCAATTCGAAAGCATGTAGTTCCCATTCTAGATTACCTGAACCCTAGTATAGTTAGACCACAAATCCAAGCTCCCCGTTTTGAGCTGAAACTTGTCATGTTTCAGATGCTTCAATCAATTGGTCAGTTTGGTGGTCTGCCAATTTAAGATCCTAGGCTGCACTTGAGACTTTTCTTGGAGGTATGCGATTCTTTCTGAGAACAAGGTGTTCCTAAAAATGCCTTAAAACTCAAGTTGTTCCCTTACTCTCTAAGAGATAGTGCTAAAACATGGCTCAATGCTCTACCATCTAGAATAGTCAAATCAAGGAGTGATTTGTGTTAGAGATTTTTGTTGCGATATAACCCACCAAACATGAATGCTAAATTGAGAAATGGCAAAACTTCCTTTAGGTAACTAGTGGATGAAACACTATATGAAACATGAGAAAGGTTCAAAGACTTGCTTAGGAAATTTCCTATGCATAGATTTCAGCACTAGACCCAAATGGAAATGTTGCATAATGGATTAAAAGCACAGACCCATATGGCGGTTTATCCTTCGACAAATGGCACTCTGTTGGACAAGTCTTACAACAAAACATATGAAATATTGGAGAGAATTGTAAACAATAATTATCAATACCCTACAATGAGAGTTGGGACTGGAAGGAGAGTGGCTGGATTATTTGAGATAGATGCTATTACCTCACTCACTACTCAAGTATCCTCCTTAACCAATATGATAAAGACTATGCAGAAACCTAGTGAGTTGAAAGAGCTGAAGGCAGCTGGTTTATCTTGCGTTTACTATTGTAAGGATCATGTATTTGAAGAATGTCCCTCAAACCCAGCTTTTGTCTATTATATGGGTAATTACAATAGGAGCAACAACCCTTACTCTAACACGTATAACCTTAGATGGAAGCAACACCCAAATTTTGGGTGAATAATAAAGGAGTTGGAAATTCCAACAAAACTATTAGACCAAATGTTATGAATGCCCCATATGGTTTTAATCAACTCTACAACCTCAACAACGGGTTCAACAAGGACAGACATTATCATCATCATCATCTATTGAGTCCCTCTTGAAGGAATATATGGCAAAAAATAATATTGTGATTCAGAGCCAAGCATCATCTCTACGGGCATTGGATAATCAAGTTGGATAAATAGTGAATGCATTGAACTCAAGAACACAAGGACCATGCCTAGTGATATAGAGAATACAAGACCACATGTGAAAAAAAATTGTAAAGCTATCACCTTGAGAAATGGTACACAGTTAGACAGAGCTGACAAGAATGTTGTGGTTGAAGCTGTAAACTCAGTACCTAACAATAAAAAAACATTTTCACAACCCAAGACGAGCTCCACAAATGAAAAATATGGGGCCAACAATGTCAAAGCAAACTCAAACAGCTTTAATGCATATAATGCCTGAGCAAAATACACTCTACCACTAGATGTTGCCCACCTCCACCATTTTCTCAAGGTTTTTATAATCATCAACAATTTCAACAATTCAGACAATTCTTGGATGTCCTGAAGTAACTCCATATCAATAAACCTTTGGTGGAATCATTGGAGAAAATGCCCAACTACGTTAACATGACAATAGGATTATGCCTAAACAATTTGAATATGGGCAAAAGGTGTTGTTGTTTAACTCACGACTGAAGCTGTTTCTTGGCAAACTGAAGTCAAGATGGCCAAGTCCTTTTGAGGTGATCAAGACTTATCCTCATAGAGCGGTTAACATCCATGACAACAAAACTGGATCAACTTTTAAGATTAATTACCAACATTTAAATCACTATTGGGGTGCTCAAGTGAACCAAAACAAGCAAGCCATTGATCTTAGAGATGTTTAAGTTCAACATCTCTTTGAGTTGTCGCATTTGCTCTTTTCCTGGTGTTTACTTTAATTTGATTTTTATATTTCTATTTCAATTATCTAATGTCATTTTTAAATTTGGTTATTAATTTTGTAGTTTACATATTTTGCAAAAAATTCAGAGGAAAAACAAAGGTACAAGCAATGATAGAGGTACATCAGTTTGCCATTGCAATTCAAAAGTGAACTACAACTTTGAGAGGTAAGTAACTGATCAAAGCACCAAATGCAACATTTGGGTTGAAAATTAGATAAAGTCCAACGACAAATAATGTGGATAGTTAACCCTTTCTGGTTACTTTGGAGGCCCAAAAAGAAGTTGACAATTTTTTTTAGGGCTAAGTCACCTTAAGGTTTCCTTCTAAAACTCTTTTTATTTTCCCCCTCAAGTTGTCCAAATACTTAAACCGCAAGTTTGTTGAGCCATTTACTCCACTACCTCTATTAACTTTGTAAACCTGTCAATGCCTCTTCCACTGACCTGCACTTACTCATTATTTATTCCTTCACCTCCTT
This sequence comes from Gossypium hirsutum, assembly GCF_007990345.1. Classification (NCBI taxonomy): domain Eukaryota; kingdom Viridiplantae; phylum Streptophyta; class Magnoliopsida; order Malvales; family Malvaceae; genus Gossypium; species Gossypium hirsutum. The sequence continues at coordinate 12,709,213 of NC_053445.1, read as the reverse complement.
TACCTTACCTTACCACTCTTTATTGATATTCAACTTCCTTTCATTCAATCCATTTTATTTTACAACATACATGGCCAAAGTAAAAAATGTTTCCAAAGATGCTAAGTCTTCTCAAGCCAGTGCCACCCAACCTAAAACCCTTTTTACTAGCGTTGCGACTTCAAAATATGAAACCAACATGGAAAAAACACGATTCTATTTTGAAAAAGGATTTCTGTTTGAGGATGAGCCCCATATGGGTTACGACGAGTCAGTCTCATCTATTGTGGAGAAGCATGGATGGGAAATCTTTTGCTTGCACCCAGATGATGTCCTCGAAAAGGTGGTTTGAGAATTTTATGCCCATGTAAACTCCCCCGATAACCCTTTTATCTATGTGATAGGAAAATTGGTTCCCTTGGATGAAGACAGCATCAATGCCTAACTTAGGTTGGTTGCTGTTCAAGATAAGCACAACTCATTCGTCGAAAACATCACTACAGAAGGTCTAAACCAGGTGGTGAAGGATTTATGTGTCGAAGGGACTAGGTGGATTGTTTCAAGTCAAGACTGTCACACGATTGAAAGAATTGCTTTGAAGCCCATAGAGAAAGTCTAGTATCATTTTCTAAAGAGTTGATTAATGCCATCTACTTGTAACACTATAATGTTTAAGAATGAATGTTGTTATTACACTCGGTAATCATGGGTAGAAAAATAAATGTTGGAAGAGTGATTTTTAATGAAATACACCGATGCACAGATAAGAATGCAGGAAGCTTGAATTTTCTTTCTGTGAGACCCCTAATTTGACCCTAGTCGGAAAGTGGTTTCGGGACCACAAAACCGAGTCACAAAAATAATTAATTGTTATATTTTATGCTTATTATTTATGAATAAGTATGTGTGAAAATTTCATGCTTTAAATTTTGTCATTTGGATGTGAAATAAATAAAAAGGGGCTTATGTGAAAAATCTTGAAAATGTCATAGGTTAATTGGAAGTGGCTAAAAATTGCATGGTTTGAAACATGAGGGACTTGCATGTCAAACATTCCTTTTTCTTGGTAGTGGACAGCAAGGATGGGCATGAATGACACATTTTGGCATTTTGTGCTTTGTATGTTAGTAAATAATGTTAATAATATATTTGTTTATATTAAAGAAAGTGGTTTCATAAAATAGAAATAATAAAAGTTAATGAAATAAATGAATAAAACATGTTTGAGGTGAAAATAACAAGGCCATTTCTTCTTCTTCTTGCCGTGAGTTGAGAAACAAAATAGAAACCTTTGAGCTTAGGGCATTCGGCAAAAGAAGACTTCAAATAAGGTAAGGTTCATGTTATTTTCTTTGAAAAGTTGTGAATTTTGGTTGGTTTTGAAGCTTGCAACAAGACCCATGTGAAAATTTTTGTGTTCATGAAGCATGTAGCAATCGGTCATGAGCTTAATGGGGTATATTTTGTATGTTTGATGATTTTGGGAGGATAATTGATTCTAGTTGAGTATGAATAAACTAAATGTGCTTGATGGCTCAAATGAGTTATGAAAGTTTTTATAAATGTATGAAAGTCTTCATGCTATGAAAAATTCGGTTGAAATATGGAGAATGAGAGCTGTCATTTAGGTTAAGACCAAAGGAATGATCAATAGGCATTAAAGGGTTAAATGTGTGAATTTAAGGTATAAGAACCTATAGGTATTTACATGGGTAATGTTAAAAATTAATGTGGTATATTCGGCTAAATGGGTGATAATGGTTTATAATGTTGAATTGAATTGTCATTATGTACATTAGAATTAGATATAACAAAAAAAAAACTATGTGAATTTGGATGCAATATTACATTCGGCCTAGAGGCATTAGATGAACATTTGTGGAAATCTCAAAGTTTTGAATAATGGTGATTGTAAGATGATGTAAAAATCATTGAATTATATGCATAAGTAGTTAGCAAAGTGATTAAGCTACCGAATTTAATTATTAAATGAGTTCTAAGCTTGCTGAATTTTGAGATGTGATTGGGAGTAAATTTGACATGAGCATATTTTGTTAATGATATATTGATAAATGTGGAGTTATGATACCATGATATGAACTTAATTATCAAATTGCCGAATGCGTTTATAATTAAGTAAGGTTAATAATAGGGCAATGAGTGGATAGTAGAATCCAGTAGTCTTCTTGTTATATTCGGCCATGAGTTTGTATAATTGTTTGTAATAGATTAAATTTGTTTATTCAAGCTCAAGAGCTTAGGGAGTCTAATTCGGAAAAGAGAAAAAAGCTACCTAACCGAATAGTCGATCTGTAATCGTTCGGCAATTTCCGAGGTAAGTTCTTAAGTATTTGAGTTTGATTCCTTTGTAAGTTTTAAGTGATTAAACGTTGAGTAAATTCAATTATAATAGGACATGATGAGTTGATTTAACAAGATATGATGTGGCCATGATATGTTCTAAGCTCAAATGGTAAGTTCTTAAGTGTTTGAGCTTGGGAATTTAAGGGTAATTTGAAATAGTCTGCTTAGGACAGCAGCAGTAACGTGACTTTAGAAAATCACCATAAATTTATGGATTTTAATTAGAGGCTGAATGAGACATGAAATTAAAGCTTAATGAGTCTACTTTCTTATAAAAGAAACCGTGTAAGCAAAGGAATTTCCGATAATGAGATACTTAAAGTTGTGTGAGACAGCGCAGAATGACACTGTAATCCTCTGTTCTGTTTTTAGAAAATCATTATAAATTGTACAAAAATGGTTATAAGATAAAATTTATATGCTTAGACTCCTTAATTAGTCTAGTTTCAAATGAAATCAAATACAACACATTTTGAATTCTGTAAAATGAGAAATTTGATTCGTAGTGAAGAGTGGTCAGATTAGTCAAACAGTGAAACAAGGGAAACTTTAAGAAAAATCTGGTATTGATTGGCCAAACCTAAAATTCTGGAAATTTTATGGATGGACGATATACGAGTCTATATTCAGGAAAAATTAACGGAAAGTGATTTGGAGTTTTGTAGCTCCAGTTATAAATAATTTAGTGACTATTGCTCAGGAAAAACAGCTTGTGCTGAATTTGAGATTGTGTTGTAAACCTTGATAAACTTGTTTTAGTTGCTCATAAGCTATTGATTAAACCCATACGTGAATTCTAAATTGTGATATTGGAAAATGATAGATGTAGATTCAGCCAAGACAGTGTGTATACGTGAAAGTATATGTGGTATGTGAAGTATATTTGGATAATTGTGATGTGAATACATGAAAATCTATATTTTGATTTAGGATTCTATGTGATGGATGTGAACATGCATATATGTGATAAGGCCTAATGGCCGATGTGATGAATGTGAAAGTGTATATATGTGATAAGGCCGTGAAAGTGTATATATATGTGATAAGGCCCAATGGCCGATGTGATGAATGTGAAAGTGTATATATATGTGATAAGGCCTAATGGCCGATGTGATGAATGTGAAAGTGTATATATGTGATAAGGCCTAATGGCCGATGTGATGAATGTGAAAGTGTATATATATGATAAGGCCTAATGGCCAATGTGATGAATGTGAAAGTGTATATATGTGATAAAGCCTAATGGCCGATGTGATGAATGTGAAAGTGTATATATGTGATAAGGCCTAATGGCCGATGTGATGAATGTGAAAGTGTATATATGTGACAGGGCCAAGTGGCCAACGTGATGGATGTGAAAGTGTATAAATGTGATAAGTCCCGAAGGGCATTTGTGACAGTACTATATCGGGGTTAAAACCCCGCAGGCTTTATGCGAGAATATTATCACTGATTAATGTCCGTAAGCTTCGTGCTCGTACTATATCCGAGCTCTAAAGACCCGATGACTACGTGTGGGGATTTTGTCCGGGTAAGACCCGATAACTTCGTGTGGAGATTATGTCCGGGTAAGACTTCGTAATAAGAATTGGTTATAAATATACTCAATGCGAAAGGTTAAACAGGTATGTACTCCAAGTTTATATGTGAGCTTGATTTGCACTAAATCATAAGGTAGTTATGTGATGCATACGAGAGCAATCTATGAGACTATTCCTATGATTATGTGACATCGGATCTGTGTGAGAGGTTATGTGAAATCATACGATATATCTATGTCACATGAGCTCACTTTTATGTGAAAGTTTATCTGCCTATTGTATATGATGAGATGTGCATATTCGGTAAAGGGATGGTATGCCCGAAGGAAGAGTGAAATAAAAATACGAACAACTATGTTATAATTTGATTGTTATCTGTTGACACTGCTTAAAACTTACTAAGCATTGTAATGCTTACTCCGTTTACTCTGTTTCCTCTGTTTTATAGATCTCATTGCGAAGCTACAGGCTCGGGGATCGTCAGCAACTAGTCACACTATCACTATCCACTGCTTGTTACTGTCATGTTTAGAACTATTTTATGGCATGTATAGAATAGACTAGTGGCGGAAGAATATTTTTGGTTAATGTATATAAGCCATGCGAAAATGGCATCTTTTGAATGTTTACTTAGTGAAGTTTAAATTTTATCTCTGGCTGTGCTTAGTACTTATTTAAATGAATGATCTTTATTTCAAGAAAAAGTTTAAAATTTTACTGTTCTGACATGAGTTACAAGTCTGGTAATGCCCCTTACCTATTCTGGCGACGGTTACGGGATAGGGGTGTTACATTTTATTGGTATCAGAGCTACGGTTTAGTCGATTCTAGGACTAACGTAGCACGCGTGAGTCTATTTATACATGCCATAAAGTGATAAAATGATAGTGTGATGATTTTTGGCTATTAAAATGTGTTTGCTGTATTGTAATGAATCTTGATCCCGATCGAGCTGTAGCAAGCTTCTGACTATGAGAATTTGCGATATAACTTCACTTAGATATGCCTAAATTATTAAGTTGATCAGGTACGTATCATGTACTCGTATTTGAATTTCGATTTGGATTGAATTATAAGGGTATAAGTGATGCAATTTTGAAAGAGTGTTATGACTATAAATGTGATTTTTGTATGTGGCTATGGAACTGGAAGTTGAATGGTCGATAAGCATGTTGTGTTTGTATTCAAGTAATGTAAATGATATGCCAATGTGTATTGCTATATGTGTATATGTGCATGAGAATTGAGAGTAATATATCTGGGCTAAGTCCCGAAGAGCATTCGTGCTAGTGATATATCCGGGCTAAGTCCCGAAGAGCATTCGTGCTAGTGATATATCCGGGCTAAATCCCGAAGAGCATTCGTGCTAGTGATGTATCCGGACTAAGTTCCGAAGAGCATTCGTGCTAGAGATATATCCGTGCTAAACCCCGAAGAGCATTCGTGCTGGTGTTATATCCGGGCTAGGTCCCGAAGAGCAATCATGCTGGTGACGTGTATTCGGGCCTTCGTGCCTAGTAGGCTTCGTGCCGGTAATTTGAGCAAAGTTTAAGTGTTCATTACTATACGAATTCAAATTTAAATGAGATGATATGTTTACAAGTGTACATACAGGATGTTTATAGACTTGGTTAAGTCATTTCAATGTGTAATAACGAATGAATAAGAGCACTATGTGTGTGAATGATTAGAGGCACTGTGTGTGTGCGAATTCCTTTAACCGAGCACTATGAGTGCGAGATCGGTCAGTGGGCACTAAGTGTGTGAAGTGGAATTCATGTAAGACCTCGTCTGGGACGAAGGCATTGATTTGAGATAGTGTGTAAGACCATGTCTGGGACATGGCATCGGCTCGATATGTGAGAATATGTAAGACCATATCTAGGATATGGCATTGCAAGAGCTATATGTGCTTAATGAGTATCCGTAATGATTTCGAATGATTCAACAGGTATATTTAAGATGATAAATTAAGTAAGATCAGAATAAGTGATACAGGTATGTACGGAAGGTATGAGAAAATCAGATGAAAGTAAAAAGATGGTGGATATGTTGTTAAGAAATGAATTCATGTTATAAATGTGTTACGGATTTAGTCTATGGAATGCTTGGTATATGAAGTCATATGTGCTATTGCTAAATGACCCCTATTTTTTTTGTTAATCATATTTAAGAAATTATTTCGATTAAGTTCGACATTTGAAAGTCTGTAAGAATTTGTGATGAATGCTGATAATTTTGGATATATGGGTTATGTGCTAAAATAAATCCCATGCCGGTATACAATATGAGGCTTGATGCCAAATCGATTGTATACGGGTATCGTTAACGGTGATTGAATGTGCTAAATGAACTCAATGTTCAGGTATGTGGAAGTTGATTTTCTGTTGGAAATAGGTTAAGTTGAATAGTGAGATATGATGGAGTGATAAAGGATATTTATTGGGATGTTTGAGTATATGTGTACTTTCGGTTAGGTTACAGCTTATACATGAATGAAAATGTGAGTTACGAATATGTAGGTTGATGATATGAATTATACATGTTAATATGTGATTTATATGTGTTTGAAATGCATTTGTGAATTAAATTAAGTGATTATTGCTTATGAAATCAAGGAAATGAGATATATGTGCATACTTGTAGAAATGTTTATGTATTTGTTTTAAGATAAGAAAACGATTTTATAGACCGATGCGAAATCAATAATGAATTACAATTGCTATCGATGAGCTAATGTCTTTGTGGATATAATTCAATAAGATAACGTTATCCTAACCTATGCATCGGTGGAAATTTTCGGGGACGAAAATCCCTAAAGGGGGGAGAGTTGTGACACCCCTAATTTGACCCTAGTCGGAAAGTGGTTTCGGGACCACAAAACCGAGTCACAAAAATAATTAATTGTTATATTTTATGCTTATTATTTATGAATAAGTATGTGTGAAAATTTCATGCTTTAAATTTTGTCATTTGGATGTGAAATAAATAAAAAGGGGCTTATGTGAAAAATCTTGAAAATGTCATAGGTTAATTGGAAGTGGCTAAAAATTGCATGGTTTGAAGCATGAGGGACTTGCATGTCAAACATTCCTTTTTCTTGGTAGTGGACGGCAAGGATGGGCATGAATGACACATTTTGGCATTTTGTGCTTTGTATGTTAGTAAATAATGTTAATAATATATTTGTTTATATTAAAGAAAGTGGTTTCATAAAATAGAAATAATAAAAGTTAATGAAATAAATGAATAAAACATGTTTGAGGTGAAAATAACAAGGCCATTTCTTCTTCTTCTTGCCGTGAGTTGAGAAACAAAATAGAAACCTTTGAGCTTAGGGCATTCGGCAAAAGAAGACTTCAAATAAGGTAAGGTTCATGTTATTTTCTTTGAAAAGTTGTGAATTTTGGTTGGTTTTGAAGCTTGCAACAAGACCCATGTGAAAATTTTTGTGTTCATGAAGCATGTAGCAATCGGTCATGAGCTTAATGGGGTATATTTTGTATGTTTGATGATTTTGGGAGGATAATTGATTCTAGTTGAGTATGAATAAACTAAATGTGCTTGATGGCTCAAATGAGTTATGAAAGTTTTTATAAATGTATGAAAGTCTTCATGCTATGAAAAATTCGGTTGAAATATGGAGAATGAGAGCTGTCATTTAGGTTAAGACCAAAGGAATGATCAATAGGCATTAAAGGGTTAAATGTGTGAATTTAAGGTATAAGAACCTATAGGTATTTACATGGGTAATGTTAAAAATTAATGTGGTATATTCGGCTAAATGGGTGATAATGGTTTATAATGTTGAATTGAATTGTGATTATGTACATTAGAATTAGATATAACAAAAAAAACTATGTGAATTTGGATGCAATATTACATTCGGCCTAGAGGCATTAGATGAACATTTGTGGAAATCTCAAAGTCTTGAATAATGGTGATTGTAAGATGATGTAAAAATCATTGAATTATATGCATAAGTAGTTAGCAAAGTGATTAAGCTACCGAATTTAATTATTAAATGAGTTCTAAGCTTGCTGAATTTTGAGATGTGATTGGGAGTAAATTTGACATGAGCATATTTTGTTAATGATATATTGATAAATGTGGAGTTATGATACCATGATATGAACTTAATTATCAAATTGCCGAATGCGTTTATAATTAAGTAAGGTTAATAATAGGGCAATGAGTGGCTAGTAGAATCCAGTAGTCTTCTTGTTATATTCGGCCATGAGTTTGTATAATTGTTTGTAATAGATTAAATTTGTTTATTCAAGCTCAAGAGCTTAGGGAGTCTAATTCGGAAAAGAGAAAAAAGCTACCTAACCGAATAGTTGATCTGTAATCGTTCGGCAATTTCCGAGGTAAGTTCTTAAGTATTTGAGTTTGGTTCCTTTGTAAGTTTTAAGTGATTAAACGTTGAGTAAATTCAATTATAATAGGACATGATGAGTTGATTTAACAAGATATGATGTGGCCATGATATGTTCTAAGCTCAAATGGTAAGTTCTTAAGTGTTTGAGCTTGGGAATTTAAGGGTAATTTGAAATAGTCTGCTTAGGACAGCAGCAGTAACGTGACTTTAGAAAATCACCATAAATTTATGGATTTGAATTAGAGGCTGAATGAGACATGAAATTAAATCTTAATGAGTCTAGTTTCTTATAAAAGAAACCGTGTAAGCAAAGGAATTTCTGATAATGAGATACTTAAAGTTGTGTGAGATAGCGCAGAATGACACTGTAATGCTCTATTTTGTATTTAGAAAATCATTATAAATTGTACAAAAATGGTTATAAGATAAAATTTATATGCTTAGACTCCTTAATGAGTCTAGTTTCAAATGATATCAAATACAACACATTTTGAATTCTGTAAAATGAGAAATTTGATTCGTAGTGAAGAGTGGTCAGATTAGTCAAACAGTGAAACAGGGGAAACTTTAAGAAAAATCTGGTATTGATTGGCCAAACCTAAAATTCTGGAAATTTTATGGATGGAAGATATACGAGTCTATATTCAGGAAAAATTATCGGGAAGTGATTTGGAGTTTTGTAGCTCCAGTTATAAATAGTTTAGTGACTATTGCTCAGGAAAAACAGCTTGTGCTGAATTTGAGATTGTGTTGTAAACCTTGATAAACTTGTTTTAGTTGCTCATAAGCTATTGATTAAACCCATACGTGAATTCTAAATTGTGATATTGGAAAATGATAGATGTAGATTCAGCCAAGACAGTGTGTATACGTGAAAGTATATGTGGTATGTGAAGTATATTTGGATAATTGTGATGTGAATACATGAAAATCTATATTTTGATTTAGGATTCTATGTGATGGATGTGAACATGCATATATGTGATAAGGCCTAATGGCCGATGTGATGAATGTGAAAGTGTATATATGTGATAAGGCGTAATGGCCGATGTGATGAATGTGAAAGTGTATATATATGTGATAAGGCCTAATGGCCGATGTGATGAATGTGAAAGTGTATATTTATGTGATAAGGCCCAATGGCCGATGTAATGAATGTGAAAGTGTATATATATGTGATAAGGCCTAATGGCCGATGTGATGAATGTGAAAGTGTATATATGTGATAAGGCCTAATGGACGATGTGATGAATGTGAAAGTGTATATATATGTGATAAGGCCTAATGGCCGATGTGATGAATGTGAAAGTGTATATATATGTGATAAGGCCTAATGGCCGATGTGATGAATGTGAAAGTGTATATATGTGATAAGGCCGTGAAAGTGTATATATATGTGATAAGGCCCAATGGCCGATGTGATGAATGTGAAAGTGTATATATATGTGATAAGGCCTAATGGCCGATGTGATGAATGTGAAAGTGTATATATGTGATAAGGCCTAATGGCCGATGTGATGAATGTGAAAGTGTATATATATGATAAGGCCTAATGGCCAATGTGATGAATGTGAAAGTGTATATATGTGATAAAGCCTAATGGCCGATGTGATGAATGTGAAAGTGTATATATGTGATAAGGCCTAATGGCCGATGTGATGAATGTGAAAGTGTATATATGTGACAGGGCCAAGTGGCCAACGTGATGGATGTGAAAGTGTATAAATGTGATAAGTCCCGAAGGGCATTTGTGACAGTACTATATCGGGTTAAAACCCCGCAGGCTTTATGCGAGAATATTATCACTGATTAATGTCCGTAAGCTTCGTGCTCGTACTATATCCGAGCTCTAAAGACCCGATGACTACGTGTGGGGATTTTGTCCGGGTAAGACCCGATAACTTCGTGTGGAGATTATGTCCGGGTAAGACTTCGTAATAAGAATTGCTTATAAATATACTCAATGCGAAAGGTTAAACAGGTATGTACTCCAAGTTTATATGTGAGCTTGATTTGCACTAAATCATAAGGTAGTTATGTGATGCATACGAGAGCAATCTATGAGACTATTCCTATGATTATGTGACATCGGATCTGTGTGAGAGGTTATGTGAAATCATACGATATATCTATGTCACATGAGCTCACTTTTATGTGAAAGTTTATCTGCCTATTGTATATGATGAGATGTGCATATTCGGTAAAGGGATGGTATGCCCGAAGGGAGAGTGAAATAAAAATACGAACAACTATGTTATAATTTGATTGTTATCTGTTGACACTGCTTAAAACTTACTAAGCATTGTAATGCTTACTCCGTTTACTCTGTTTCCTCTGTTTTATAGATCTCATTGCGAAGCTACAGGCTCGGGGATCGTCAGCAACTAGTCACACTATCACTATCCACTGCTTGTTACTGTCATGTTTAGAACTATTTTATGGCATGTATAGAATAGACTAGTGGCGGAAGAATATTTTTGGTTAATGTATATAAGCCATGCGAAAATGGCATCTTTTGAATGTTTACTTAGTGAAGTTTAAATTTTATCTCTGGCTGTGCTTAGTACTTATTTAAATGAATGATCTTTATTTCAAGAAAAAGTTTAAAATTTTACTGTTCTGACATGAGTTACAAGTCCGGTAATGCCCCTTACCTATTCTGGCGACGGTTACGGGAGAGGGGTGTTACACTTTCTCATCACAGCTCCTTGTAGGGCGGCTCAAGTGCCCTTACATCCTAATGAAGACGTTACACCTAACAAGGGCAGGATGTCTTGATTTATTTTAGGCAAAGTCCAAGGTGTAAAAACACCAAGGCCACATCAGAAATGTAGTGCACCTACTTCCGTTGCCAAGTAGTTTTCCCAAGTAGAAGCCTCCATTTTGTAGAGCCCTTTTGAGAAGCGTGTGTTGCGCTCATTAGAGTAGCTAGAACAACACATGTCCTTATTTGAAGTTTAGCAATGCCAGATTGTTGAATCAATAGAAAATACACAAGAATTACAGACATTATACTAGTCCTATGTGAGGACTCGTGATATTGCGCTGAAAAGAGCTTTACAATAGAACTTCACCAGACCAATATCTGATTTCCCTACCTTCCCTAAAGAATTGTTACCACTTCCTGAAGTTGGTTGTGTTGAACGAAAGCTAGTTGAACTTTCATCTGAAAAGGAAGAGTTTACAACTAGGTAAGACAAAGCTGAAAAAGGACAAGCAAGTGAAAAGGAGTCGGAGAAAACAAAATCCTTGACCATCAAGAGTAAAAAAGAAGCACAAAAAGAAACCACCCCTATTCCAAAGCTACTGAGAAAGGCAAGGAAATTGTTCAACCTGAAATAGTAGAAGACATGTCTACTCTTGATCGAGAAATCAACCGTCTCATTAATGAGATTACTAAGACAAAAAATGAAGAGGAGGACCCACCTCTTCAATCACTCAAATGAAAGCAAAGATATGAGCACATTTCAAGGAAGTCAACTCGCAGGTAGTAAAATACCACAAACATCACCAGTTAAGCATGTGAACAGGGGAGTCTCTTTCATCCTTTGTTACTTAAATAGTTTTTATTACATTTTTTTATTTTTATTTTCACGCATTGAGGACACTGCATTTTTTAGGTTTGTGGATGCAACATGCATTTTATTGAGTAAATATATCAAATTGCCATAGCATTTACGTTTCATTCATTTTGGGTAAAAATACTGAATTGTTTGTTATAGCATTGTTGAGTTGGTTACATGATAGCTAATTTAGTGATGTTTAATGATGGAAATAATTTTTAATTTTGTGCGAATATAGAAAGGAAATGAATAGAATTGACCCCTAAGGTTAGGATTCTCAATCATATTGATGACACTTAGATTGTATTTATTCAATCCTTATTGATCTTGAAATAATTTTTAGACTAAAACTCACAGTTCTTAAAAAGTTATTGAGCTAAAATGAACAAAAGTAGCAAATGAAATAAACATAAATTGCTAAGTAAGTTGTAATTTAGCCTCCAATGTTTGTAGCATAAAGTAACCCAAGATTTTGGTGTTTACTCCATCTTTACTTTTGGGTAGAAAAGAAAAGTTTCAGATAAGAGTGTTTTAAAACAAATTCTAGACACTCCACTGTAGAAAATAGCTAAATAGCTTGGGAGTTTAGTGTTTGCTCCATCTTCACTTCTAAGTATAAAAGTAGTTGGACAAATGAGTGAAATAATTTCAAATCATGACTATGCTAAGTAGCTTAGGAGTTTGGTGTTGCTCCATCTTTACTTCAAAGTAGAAAGGCATTTGTGATGAGATAAATTCCCAAAAGTGAATAGGAATGCTATAAGTGGGAGAAATTTAGCTACTATTAAAAATTGAAAGTAATAATAAGTGGGAGAGGCCAAGAATTTTTTTTAGATTTTTAAGAATTAATTAAATACAATCAAATGCACACAATGCACACAAGGAGATTCTGATTTTAAGGAAAAGTTCTTGCATTTCTGAATTTAAGGAGCTTCGTTGGACAAACTGCACATCACCTTAAGTGAAGGGTGCTCTAAGGACCTAAAGTTAGCAATGTTTGATCAACTTGACAATGTAATACAATCAGTGAAGTATACTAGAACATGCATTAGTTATTAGGTTGCATTACACTGCTTGAGGACAAGCAATAACTCAGGTTTGGGGGTGTGATAACTCTTGGAAAGAGTTATAAATCATACTCTAATACCTAGTTAATAAGTTGCACTTAAGTAATTCTAGATTCATTTTAGGTAATTGCATAATCATTTCTTGCAATAAGCAAGCATACATATAAGAACTTGGGTTGATTGTCATGTTATGGTATTTTTAATTCTGCTCACTTGTGGGAAGGTTTATGTGGTTGAATGGAAGGCTTAGGGAAGAAGGTTAGTAGGAAATAAAGGTTTATCGAGGCATTTCGAGAGGTTTTCATGGTAATGCAAAAGAGGAAAATGACAAACATAGTCACTACCTGAAGTATTTAGCAGGTGGTCCCCCTCACATACATGAAATGTGACAAAATCCACCTCAAAATTAGGGAAAAAGAAATCATTGGTTGGCAGCTTTAACCCTAGGTGTGATATCAAGTATAAAAGAAAAATAGAGAGGAGGGGGAGGAGGACAGAAGAAGTTAAAATTCTCTAAGCTTCGACAGAGGCCTCACTATTGCAAGAAGAACACAAGGAGCTACTAAAAGCTTCGTGAAGACAAACAGCAAAGAATTGAGGCTGAACTTTGTGTTTTATACCCAAGTTCTTCCTCTGTATTTTTTTGTAACTTTTTTGTTTTAAACTAATTATTGGGGATGTTGATGATTCGAAAAAACTTAACTTGTGTAGCCCAGCCATGAGCTAACTTATTATGGCTTGGGATTTCTTGGAGTAATGTTTAAACTTTAATCGATGCTTGAAATTACTGTGTTTAATGTTATTATTTATTCAGTGGCTATGTTTGTTTAAAGTCTTGTCTGAGTGTTGACAAATGCTAGATAAGACTTAAGGTGGCTTAATACGATAGGGTTATGGTACCTAGTTCGAAGTTGAGCAATGTATATGAGCATCAATACTACAGTCATATATCCTTAGTCTATAGACATATAGAGCATTTAGGATGAGTGATATTAGGTTTTTCTTTAGATAAAGGTAAGCCATTGACTAATTCAATCGAGCAGTAATAGTTACCATAATAATACCAGGACATTGTCATATAGTTGTAACAAATCTCTAAGTAATCCTAACCTCCTTTATCAATATTCCTATCTTACCAAGGTTCATAGTTCATCTTTTTTATTTGTTGCATTTGCTTCATATTGGAAACATGAAAATATACACACTTTGTCACGCCCTTTTTAACTCAAATTCATGCAAATTCATAGTAATTCTTGTCGAAAATATATAATAATTATAAAATAATAAATTCTACTTAAATTATTAGCATGTTGAATTTTAATTAATTTTATAATAAATTTTGATTAATTTTGATCATTTCAACAGATTCACACAAAAGGCGAAAATTCGCTCGACAGACACTACTAGAAGAGCAAAACCAAGAAGCGATTTTTGAAGCATCGAGGCAAATTAATTTTTTAGCCGAAGAAGGTCCAAATTATGAATATTAATTCATAATATAATTAGTTTTAATTTTAAACCAAATTATTTTGGGTTAAAAAAATTATTATTAATTAATTATGAAAAGAGGCCCAATTGAGCTTAACCGATAAAACCGATCCGACTGAGCATTGGGCAGCCCAAACGAGTCCCACATGCTGACCCATTCAAATTTTTTGGCTGATTGTTTGGCCTGCAAAATAGACCTTGAAGACTCCTTGAAATTTCATTCAAACCCTCCAATATCAAGCCTTTGTACATTTGCCCTAGCTAAATTTAGCAAGTTTGAAACCTTCAAACTTGACAAATGTGTAGTCGGACATGGGGGGAGTCTATAGCTGCTGATTTTTTCTATTTTTAGCAGCCTACACAACCTATAAATACCCCCCTTGGCTGGTCATTTCAAACACCTCACATCTCAAACCTCTCATCCTCTCATTTCTCTCCACTTTCTCTCTTCAATCCCCTCTGTTGTTCTCATTTTCTTCCCCATTCCCTTGCCAATTTCACCTCTGAAAAGAGCCCTTCAACCACCATTTAGAGCAGCATGCCAGTGTCGTGGAAGTCTCGATTCCACAAGAACAACAAAGAAGGAGAAGCAGAGCAACTTAGTCAAGCCTCTGAGAAACACCGAATTTGATTCTTGTTCCTATCCTTTTAATTTATTGTTGTTGTTATGAACATGTCTATGAATAATTGTGATGTTGATATGTTTAATTTAATTAATATGGCTTAAATTTATTTGTGTTAGGTTGATTGCATTTTTCACTTAATTTATTAAAATTGTGTTTGCGTTGTTATAGGCTTGGTAAAATGTTTGATTAAGTAAAACCATGACTAAGTTATTCTTCCATTACAATTGTAAGGTAACTAATGAATTAATTATTTAAATGAATTGAAATTGTAATTAATTGACGCGATACTTAATCAGTGCATTTTTAATCATAAGGTAGTTGAGGGTTAAATAGCAACGGTATCTAATGATACATAGCCTTGCATAACTTGAAAGATTATTTTGATTAATTGTTTCCAGATAGGAATATATTGTTAACTCACGTAATTTTTATGTGCTTATGAGATTGAATTAATTGTTTGAATGGCATAAAGATATGTACAAGAGATTATTTTTAATTTCATAAGTATGTGTGCATTAACGTATTTGCTTATTAAATTGTTTCGGTTGAATTGACATGGAGATATAGTCAAGAGATAAATGGATTTGGTAGGTAGTAGTTCATAGTTAGCAAATTACCAGTTGTCGGAATTTTCATAACAAATGAACATGAGTTTAGTAATTCTAAGTTAAGAAATGAATTAATCTAACCAATTATGTCATCTTGATTAATCATCTTTTGAATCGTTATTGAATTTTTTTTATTTATTTTACTTAGTTAATTTTAGTTTTAATCACTTCCTCAAACCAAATATTTTCTTCACCAAAGTGTTTAATTACATTCGTAATAATTTCTTGCACAGTTTTTGTGGGTCGATAACTCTACATTTACTTGTCACTTTATACTTGCTGCAATTGTGTACGCTTGCACATTTCGTCATTCAAATTGCTAGTATTTTATTACTTTCATTCCTATTAGTTAACCATTTTATGTAATAGAAACAATTACCTCAATCATCTTTCATGTTCAATCGCAATAATTTAAACAAAAGTAAACATATCCATCCTCATGGGGACGATACTCGCTTGTCACTTTTACTGATTGGCATGTATACTTGCACACTTGCACATATCATTTCACACGCGACATCTCAAGCAATTTAGATGTCTTTTCTTTACTTTGTCGATTATTCATTTTTGTTGTTAGTAAATATTTAGTTAGTTTTATGCCATTTGAGACCCAAATTGTACATCTGCCATAGGGGGCCTAACAATATGATTGAGTGGTGTAGAAGTTGACAATGCCCGAACTCAAAGAATCATCATTCAGAAGGTGTATCGTGACACTGAGGCATGGAAGTCGAGATACCCTACAATGCTAAAGTGAAGAAAATTGAGGACAATTCTAGTGCTATCCGATACCAAGTAATGGCTATCACAATACCAAACCCAATACTCCCAATTTAGCTACTATTTAGGTATCGCGATATATTGCTTGACGGGTGAAATATTGCATGGGCAATTTTTATCCAAACAAGCTTAAGGTTTTTTTATTTAAAGGAATAATGATCAATATAGGATAATTTTAGTATAATATAGATACTAATTTATAAGCTTTTGATTAAGATTTCTGACTGAACATTGCTCCTTAGTTTCATAGTTCTTAGTTTAGGTTTTCATTTTTTTTCTTTTCTCTTCTTTCTGTCTTTTTCTTTTCTTTTTTTTGTAGTATTTTATTTCTCATTTTCTGAAACATTATGAATGGAGATGTATAAACGCTCATGCTTCATCTAATTTTTATCTATTAATGAGCATTTTCTCACCCTTTCTTTTATTTTATGTGTACTATGTGTTTCTTAAAAGCTTGTGTGAAATTATGTTTAACATGTGTGAATGTTTTATGGTTGATTGATGAGTTGGTTACTTAGCTAAGTTATTATCTTCCTTGATAGTGTTTGTTCAAATGTATAAATTGCATATTACACTGAATGACATCCCTAGTGGATTTAGATGACGAGACCGGAGGAAATTACAGTAGGACTTCGATACGTTTGTGCCGAATGTGAGCAAGAGGAGATTATAGCCTAAGTGTTTTTATTATTTCTATTAAAGATTTAGTTAATCTGTTAATAACAATGGATATAGCTAGTTGGGTGACAATACTATAAAGCCATTTCAATGGTGTCAAAATGTGGATTCTAGACGAATCTGATGAGTGATTAATTTTTAATGTTATTTAATTTCTATAGTTATTAAGGTCGTGTTAATTTTATAAGAAATTAAGTTACATGGATAATTTTAAAAAGGGTAATTTGTAAGGTGAAAAGTGAGATTCTAAAGTTAATGGATTAATGCATAGGAAGGAAGTTAATGATTTAGATGGTATTATACAATAAAATAATGGACATTTGGGGTTTAATTTTGTCGTTTTATAAACTAATAAACTAAGGTTAGTTTGTAATTTAAATAAAAAAATGAAAACTAATAAATAGGTAAAACAAATGTCATCTTCTCAATTTCTTTTGTTCTCAACCATACACCATTGTTAAAGGAGGGGAAAGCTTTCAGTCATGGTGTTTGCTGTGCATGGTATGCTTTCAAGTTCTATTTTTAATGATTTTTATGGTTTTTAGCTCATTTTAGCTCGGTTAGTTAACTGGAGGG